>NW_006399923.1:6324456-6367148 GCF_000299155.1 Elephantulus edwardii | reverse complement strand
TAAAGCTAAATTAACACTTTGAAATAAGCTTAAAATTAAACTCAGGGAAGGAGACAATTTCATAAGCCTCCCTGAATAAACAGCAGTCTTAAAGGTAACAAAATGCAGTCATTTAAAAATTCCCAGCAAATATATTCTATGTCTGTGGCAACACTAAGTGTGTTTTAATACCATTCTCTGTCTGTAGGCTATGGGCATTGTGATGACAGAGAATGGCTAGAGTAATGTTGCAATTATTTGCTGGAGAGTTGGAAAACAAACAAGATAGACTGAAGGATGCCAAAAGAACAAACAGATCTTTGTTAGAAACTATACAGACAAAGTGCTCTTTAAAGGACAGGATTAATCTCATATACTTTGGGCATGTGTTCTTTTGAAAAAGCAGCACATGGGAAAAGCAGAAGAAGAGCAAAACAGAGGAAGATCTTCAATGATGGATTGACACCATGAGGGCAACAATGGGCTTGAACATGGGGAAAGGATGCTTCTGGATAAGACATGGTTTTGATCTATTGTTCATGAGGTCACTAATATTAGTAACTGACTCAGTGGCATCTAATAACTCCACTGAGTTTCTAACTTTCTTTTCTTCAGGATATTTTTTTAGAGTAAATATCTCTTTTTTTTAGTTTGCTTGGTGCCACAGTCAACACTCTTGGCACCAGCAGCCAGGAAATTAAAAGATATAGTGTCATGGGAAAGTGTGCTGTTAGGGACCTCTCCAAAGTACTGAAGAGCAATGGTGTCTCTCTGGAGACTAAGGTGTGTCTTATACAGGCCATGGTCTTTGCTATCACTTGTTATGCATCAGGGAGTTGGACAATGACTCAGGAGGATAGAAGGAGAATTGATGCCTTTGAGCTGTGGTGCTGGACAAGAGGGTACCATGGACTGCTAGGAAAACAAAGAGATTCATCCTGGAGAGGGTTAAACCAGGCGGCCCTTGGAGGCAAGGACTCTGAGGCTCCGTCTAACATACTTTGGACATGTTGTAAGGAGAGACAGGTCTTTGGAGAGGGACATCATGCTTGGGAAGGTGGAGGGACAGCACAGGAGGGGAAGACCCTCTAGGAGGTGGATTGATTCAGTGACTGGGGTAATTGGGATGAGAGAGTCAGAGACAGCACAATTGGCACAGGACAGAACAGAATTTAGGGCCGTTGTACATAGGATGCTATGAGTCGCAAGCGACTCGATGGCCCATAATAAAAACAACATCTCTTTTTTGTTTTGTTTAAAGGTGTTTTTTGTTAATAGTTTGCATAAAATTCATTTATATTGTGTTTCATTCACATATATTTGTTGATATAAATGAAACTTTTTAAAATTAATTTTAATGAACATTTACAGAGATTTTGGATTTCCATTTATTCATTGTTGCATTTTTTTCCTGCCCTTGCCTCCCCACCCCCTCACTCCTCAGTTTGTTCTTCTCTTTGAAAATTAAAAGAAAAATTCCTTCATTGGTATACATCCCTCCCGCAACCCCCTCCCCAGCACACTCCACTATGCAACCTTCATTCTGGACTCTTGTTATAACCATAATACCTGTATGAAATATTTTATTAAGATTCTCCATATAGAAATAAATAAGAATAACATATACAGATTCTGAAAAACAGCTTAAAGGAAGAGAAACAGAATGGAAGCTGATAAAAAAGCATCAATCTCCTAGCTGCTGCCTCTTTCCTCCTGTTCAGTATCTCTAGTCAGCATCCCTCAGGCTTGTCTGGAGGCTGAGAAAAAGACTTAGAAATACAGACTGGGTGGTAGATAAAAATGGCTGCTGAATCTGTGGGCAAATGCGTGGAAAGGTAGACTTACGCAGAAACTCAAAATTCAGTACATACGTAGGATGTGACTGTGAATCTGAGCAGAAATCAGGGGAAAGAGAGGCGACAAGGTAGAAAGGGGGAGGGACACATATTACAGGAACCTCTAGAAATCATTATGCCAACAACTCTTAAATCAATGACTAGCACAATGCCAGGAACAATTACCAGAGTGGCCGGCGTTCAGAGGATTGCAGTGTACTATTTAGGAACTGCGGCTTGCTTAAAATATATGGTTAACAAACTCGGCTGCAACTTGAAATGTTGGAATTTCCAGTTTATTCAGAGGTGCTTCAAAAGTCCAGTGATACACTTCTGAAAAGTCAGTCTTTGAAAGCTGTATGGAACACAGTTTTATTTTGACACCCCTGGGGTTTCCAAGAGTCAGAGTTTACATGAAAAGCAAGCTACTTCAAAACAGAAACCATCAGCAACTCAACAGACCTTGTGGCCTACTCAAGGTTAAGTAAACTTCCTGTAGTATTCTGATTTCATACTTGCTCATCTTTGACCCCTCCTTGCATATATAATTTTGAGCCCAATTTACCCATCTTCACTACTGCTGAGACATCAAATAGTTTTCTCTTTTTTTAATTTTAAATTGATTTTAATGAAAGTGTACAAAGACTTTGGATTTCCATTAACTGTTGCACTTTTTCTCCTGTCCACCCCTCCTCCCAATTCACTTTTCTTTTTGAAAAGTAAAAGAAAAAAATATTTCATTGTTATTCAATCCCTCCCTCCAAGTCCACTTAAAAGGGATATATTATTAGATATTATTGTTATGACAGGGGTCCAGAAGGAAGGTAGCATAGTGGAGGCATCATAGTTTAATCATTCATAATTTTTTGCATTTAATGGGCAGGAATACAAAAGATTCTTTGAGCATGGGGCTAAGTTCCTGTCTGATACTTGTCTAAGCCTTACTGGCCAGAATTCAAATTATGTTACCTAGTACTATGTTAACTTAAAGTAATACATTGTACTCAAAGGATGAGGGGAAGAAAATGAGTAAATTATTTGTCAGTGCTTTGTAAGATGTCTGGGCCCAAATGGTTATATTAGAGCAAATATACTGTAGCTTTGATCCGGGATTTATTATTGTTGTTAGGTGGTGTTGAGAAGACTGACTCACAGCAACTCTATGAAAACAGTTCAAAAGCCCTTCCTGATCCTTCACTTCCTCACATTCTCTGCTTGTTTCAGCCTATTGTTTCTGTGTCAATCATTTCCTTGTCAATATGTCAATTCATCTCTCTGAATGTCTGCCATTCCTTCACAGACCCTTTACTTTTCTAAGCATAATCTCCTTTTCTAAGGACTGGTCCTTCCTGAAAACATGCTCAAAATATGGAGACCAAGCTTCACAAACTTGCTTCTAAGTAACTTCCAGGCTGTACTTCTTAGAGACGTTTCTTTGAATCCTACTTGAAAAGGTTTAATTTCATCTTGAATTATCTACAGAGGATAAACTCCCAGATATTGTCAACTATTACATGCAAATCGCTAAACAAAGTACTTTCAAAAATGCTAATGTATTTCTAAAATCCTGTGAAGTATATTCCCAATTTTATAAATTTAAATAGATCCTTAATATATATCCTTCAAGCTACTAAAAGTACCATCTGATTCTTTTGCTTCTTAAATAGATATTGAATTTTTAATTTTCATTTCAGAAAACAGTAAACAGTAGTTTTCTAGTCCATTTCAAAATTGTATTGAGTAGGGTCATCTGTATATTTTTGCTT
Source organism: Elephantulus edwardii (assembly GCF_000299155.1). Classification (NCBI taxonomy): domain Eukaryota; kingdom Metazoa; phylum Chordata; class Mammalia; order Macroscelidea; family Macroscelididae; genus Elephantulus; species Elephantulus edwardii. Next base: position 6,363,568 of record NW_006399923.1, on the reverse strand, counting down.
CCATTATGTTAACTGTATTTGATTTAAATTTGGAGATGCATATTTAAATATTAATGTAGTTTATTCATATTGTAAATATGAATACTTGGCCTTGATAAAAATATTTATAAATAAAACATTAAGTGAAACCACTCTATCCAAAGAAATTATGATCCTTGAAAGTAGAGTTTATATATTTATTTCATTTTTTTCGGATTAAAACGTTATACCAACAGAAACTAATACTTCCATGTAATATTCTTACCTTATTATTGTTTTCCTTTTAGTCTAAACTCTCGGAAAATATTAAGAGCCTTTTTGTTAATGTTCATTTAGAAGATGAGCAGAAGACTTGAAATGTTAAAAAGGTAAATAGATGTAAGATGAACATTCACAAGTAAGAAAAGGATGTTGTCTCTTTAATTGATGTTTTAGGAATGTAAATCTGTGGTCTTGTTGTCACTGAAGGGAAGAAGCTAAATCTCACAGTGAGAGAGGGTCAACAATCAATATTTAGCAAAAGTAAATTAGAAAAAAAGTCTTCAGGGCCAATGTTTTTTCTGAGTGGCCACTATGGGTTAGACATCTTTCTAGACAGTTTAAAAAAATGATTCCAATTTTAGATAACTTTGCTTTGGAAAAAGACTATTTGTTACTTAACTTTTTATCCCCAAGCTCTAGTGAGTATCTCTGTATGCACTGTCTTTCAGTGAATTATTGGAACATTATGTATTATTATTTCCCTTCACAAGATACTCAAGGCTATGTCTTATTATATATTACTCCTATTTAATTAATAAACCTAACAAAGCAATTAAGTAATATGTCTATTACAATATAGTCAGTAAATGGCTAAAAGATTTTAAAAGATTCTCTCCCCTGTTTATTATACTGTCTTCAAACAATAGAACAAGCACATGTAGTAAACAACAAGCACCAAGGAAACAAACAAAAATCTTAGAGGAGAGAAAGAAGCAGAAACACTGGAGAAATTGTCAGGGAGTTTCTGTCTTCTATTTTTCAGATGAGGTTGTTATTAATAATTCAGTAGACACAGTGCTTAAAATGGCCCCAAAAACCGCTGTGGAGTCAGTAACTCTGCCTGATCATGTGCCATCCTCAGACTCTGTGCTGTGTGGAGACTTCTTTGTTGTAGACACTGTATCAAACTTTGCACACTACCGTCTGTGAAGAGGCTAGGCTTAGGAAATTGTTTCTACCGATGGGATAAAGCAAAGATGAAGAGATGTGATTTCCAAGCTTCAACCACCAAAGATTATGCCTTACATCTTGCTACATCTCTGCTGTGCACTTGGGTGAGCAGGCTGTCAGGCTGGAGAGGATTTTGTAGTAAGAAATTGAATGAGGGATGCTTCTAGCTAACAGGAGCCGAGGTTCTCAGTCTAGCTACCTGCAAGTCACTGAATCCTGACAACTGTAACAACAGCATCCTGAAAATGCCACCAAGATTATCACCTCTCAGAGACCATAATGACCTCAATTAGGCTCAGATTCATGACCCATATAAACTGTGAGACTTTTTATGTAATAAGTAGAAAATACTGTGATAAGCTGTGTATGGAAAAATATTATAACTAATACAATATCATTCAACAAATCATTTTTAAATGTGACATAATTCTAGAAAAAATGTATTCGTTGATTCTGTGCCCACAAATACCTGTAGAAAGGGAAATATTCTAGTGGCTCAGTAGAAATAAAACTAGTGATTTCAACTACAATGAATATAATTCATGTGGTCTGAACTGAGATATATTTTAAAAAGTTATTTTTAAAAGCTTTAAATATTTTAAAAGGTGAAGAAGACTCAATTGTTTATGTACATTCATATCTTCAGTTGTTGTTATGTGCCTTCGAGTCATTTTGCGACTCATAGCAACCCTATGTACAACAGCCCTAAACCCTACTCTGTCCTGTGCCAATCGCACTGCCTCTGACACACCCATCCCAGTTACCCCAGTCACTGAATCAATCCACCTCACAGAGGGTCTTCCCCTTATTTTTAACTGTCGGTATAGTGAGCTGCACTGCCATGGTTCATGCATGATTAGCATCCAAAGGCTGACAGTCTCCATGCATGCAATTTACAGCTTCAGAGACTCACTTAGGGTCTCTGTGAGTTAGAACCAATTTGAAAGCACATAAAGTTGAGTTGCGTTATTAATGTAGTACATGTCTCATAAATCATAGCATAGTTAAAAGTGGTCCACTCTATTAATGGCACAAAATAATGGAGCTTATGTAACTAATAAATTATAATAAGTGTGTTAAACAATCAAATTATTGTAATATTTCTTCATTGTTTTATTGGAATAAAATAGAAGCTGCATAAACATGCTTCAGTGACTCTTAGAAAGCCACATGTCAATGTAAATACAAACACAAATACACAAATGTGTAAATGTGTCATTCAACAGTTATTTACTAAATGTCCTCAACAGTGAATTTCAGCGGGAGACACTAAATCATTTGGTTTGTTGTTGGTTTTGTTTTGTTGGTTTTTTAAATATTTTGAGCCTTGAAGTCTTCTGAGATATCTCTTCTTCAGTTTTATATGTATATTTCTAATCTCAACTGAAAACTTATTGCTTTCAAGCCAGGAAAGACACACGTCTGACTTTCCAGAGGATATTCTGAGGCTGAAAATCTCATGGAAGGATATTGTCCAACTTTCTCCCTTGAGATGCTATTGGATTCAAACATTAAAGAGGCACCACCTTTCTATTAGCATTGTGATGGTCTGAGACTATGGCAACTGTTTTTATTAGGGGCTGTTGGGTTGACTATGACCAATAGTGATCCTATGAACAGCAGATAGCTACCCTGTCTTGTGCCATCCTCACTGTTTTTTATATACTTGATCCCATTGTCACCATCATTATGTCAATCCACTTCATTTAGTGTCTTTCTCCCTTTTCTTCCTTTCCTTTCTTTACCTTCACCTTTCCAGGATGATGATACTTTCCAAAGACTGGCCTGTCCCAACAACATCTCCAAACTATGCAAGACAAAGTTTTATGATCCTTGCCTCTAAAGAAAACCCTGCCTTCACTTTTTCCCAAACATATTTGGGGTTCCTTTTCACAGTCCATATGATATTCAGAACTCTTGTCCAACAACATGAGTCAAAGGCAACGATTCTTCTTCTGTCATCATTATTCACTGTCCAACTATAAGATGCATAACAAGCAACTGAAAAGACCATCAGTTGGATCAGAGACATCTTAGTCTTTAAACTGACATTGTTGCTTCTTAGAACTATGGAAAGGTCCTGGGCAGCAGATTATCCCCCTATTCTCAGAGAGTGACTTCAGTGACCCTCTTTCTAATTAGGCATGCAGGCACTGTTCCTGCCCAGAGAGAGAGCAACACACTTCAGCAGTCCAGTGGTCTTAGGCAGTATCGAGAGGTCCTTAGTTCTTGTTAGCCTAGCCGGCTGCCATGCACATCTCGGCCCTCTAGAAAACACACGTTCCTTCCTGGTCAATCTAAGCAGTAACATATATTTGTCTCAAAGATTATGCCATGACTCCAGAGCTCTCCAATGTATTTAATGCTTTTATTGTTACATTCCCTCAAGTAAATTATGACTCATAGTGAACCTATGAACAATGTATTAAACCATGTCTTTTTTACACCATCCTTATCATCTCTGTCATGTAAAAGTCCATCTTGGTGGTCACTGTATCAGTCTATCTCTTTAAGAGTCTTCTTGTTTTCTCTGACCCTCCCGCCATTCCCAGGATGGTGTCTTTCTCCTAGGACTACTTTCTCCTGAAAATATGCTAAAATAGTGAGAGATTGACTATCTTAACTTTGAGCACTACTCAGTTGTACTTCCTTTAGAAGAGATTTGTTTGTTCTTTTGGTAGTGCTTGGAACCACAACTCAAAGGTACCAATTCTTCCTCAGTTTCCCTTATTTATTTTCAGATATATAGGAAGCAATTTCCAACTTTCAGATGTATAGGAAGAAATTGAAAATACCAAACTTTGGATCAGGCACACTTTCATCTTGAAAGTGACATATTCACTCTTGAGAATTTAGGAGAGGTCCTCCATGGTAGATTTCCCAAATGAAATGTGTCTTTTAATTTCTGGAATGCTGCTTCTCAGGGTACTGATTACGAATCCAAGTAAAATGAAACTGATAACAATTTCAATTTTTTCCATCTATTGTGACATTGTCTGCTGGTGTAATGGTAAGGATTTTTGCTTTCGTTATGTTGCAATGTAACTCATATTGAAGATTGCAGACTTTGATCTTCTGCAGTAAGTGCATCGTTTTCTCCACTTTCCACAAGCGAGGTTTTATAATCTGAATAAATGCAGATTACTAATGACTCTTCCTCCAATCTCAGTATTATGTTCTTTTTCTTATAGTCCAGCTTCTTGATCAGCTTCCTCAGCATACAGATTGGACAGCATAGAAAAAGGATACATTTTTGACACATACTTTTCCTGATTTTAAAATATGAGTTGTTCCCTCGTTCTGTTCTGATAACTACTTCCTGGTCTATGTAGAGGTTTCTCATGAGCACAAGTAAGTTTTCTGGAATTCCTAATTTGTTAGGATCTACACTTTCAAATGTCTTAGCATAACCAAAAAAGCACACATAAATATCTTTCTGGTACTCTCTGTTTTCAGCCAAAGTACATCTGACATTAGCAAAGATAACCCTGATTGCCATCCCCTCTTCTGAATCAAGCATCAATTTCTGACAATTTTCTGTTAACGTACTGTTCAGTCATTTAAGAAAAATCTTCAGAAAGATTTTACTTGCATATGATATTATTGATAGTGTATGATAATTTTATAGTATTTTATATTACTTTTCTTGTTAATGGGAATAAATGGATCTTATTCAGTCAGTTTACTATTTTTGTTGGCACAAACAAGTCAGTACCTCCAGGGTGGCACCTACTCCCATTTCTATTCATCAATTCCGGATGCCTTATTTTTGCTAATTTTTTCAGAATAATTTGGACTTCTTGTTTGGATTTCTATTGGTTCTTGATCATATACTACTTTCTGAATTGGTTCAGTTCTGACTAAAACTTTTTGGTGGAATGACTCTGTATTCCTTCCATCTTCTTTTGATGCTTTTTGCATCATTCAAGATTTTTTTTTTACAAGAAACCTTCAATGTTACACCTGAGACTTTAATTTGTTTTCCAGTTCTTTCAGCTTAACAAATGCCAAGTTCATGCGAACAAAGACCAAATGAGCTGTAGAAGGACATCAAGGAAATAATTCATGAAGAATGTAAAAGGTCATTACAACGACAGGTGAAAAAGAAAAGACCAAAATGGATGTAAGAAGACACTGTGAAACATGCAACTAAAAAGGCACTGAAACATGGTAAATGAAAGCTAATGAAATCCAGTGGAAAAGAAGACTTCAAAGAACAGCATTAGAAAGCAAAACAAAGTATTTTAATGAAAGTGCAAAGAGCTAGAGTTACAAACTCAAAAGGGAAGAAAACTCATAATTTTCAAGGTCATTTCTTATAAATTTGAAAAAAACAAATTTATTTTCACATAATTTCTTAGCTGCCTCTTTTTAAACAATATAATGATATTTATTTGAAATATATTTCACTTTTATAATATTTTATAATTCTATAATCTGCAATAAAATTTATATTATAATCGTGATCCCCAATGCAACAGTACTATTAGATTTTGAAACATTTAAACAATCCTTTACTCTTTTATCAAAATTGTGCTGAATTCTATTTGTTCCCACCTGTAAAATGTTTTCCATATTTCTATTTCCTTTGAAAAGACTGAAAGTAATTGATTTCATTCATGGTCATATCTATGCTCATGCCACAATATCTATATACAGAAAAAAGAATGTTTGAAAGTGAAGCATTAAGCCTTTTATCCTATTGTTATTGGTGGTATCTGCTTACAGAAACAGAAAATAGATAAATGAAGTTTAAATCACCAGTGCTGAATGTGTATAAAGAGTAGCTTAGGGACCAACATTGAACTTAACTATTTCATCCTTTATTTGACTACAGTCATGTTTAGTAAAAGCACTGTCAAAACACATATATATGTTAAATACACATATAAATACACAAAAAGTGATGCATTTCCACTGTCAGGTTATATAACACTCAATTTGACAGGATGATATACTTTTATAATCTTCCCTAGCTGAAATAAAGATTAAATCATCTTTATTTTTATTGTAATATTATTTTTTCCCAAATTGGACTTTCAAAATTTTGTTAATTTCTCTCATTGTATTATTAACTATGTTTGGCTCATGAGAATCATTCTGGCTGACAGAAAGGGAAGTGGCAGTTTTAATTTACCATTAGAAGGAAAGAGACCCAGCTGCTGAAGCCAGCTTCAGAACTGATGAGTGAGGTGATTGCTACACTGGACATTGCAGAAATTTTCTTAGATATTAAATCAATGAATTTGAAACTGGTAATTTCTTAGTCGTTGAAGATTATTTATGAAGATACATTACATGGATTACAGGGTAGAGGTGAAATATTTTCACTACTTTTTGAGTAAAAAAAACATTTAGGTGGAAAGATTTCTTGTGATCTATGTTGTTTATTTCCACCACTCTCACTGAAAAAACAATGTAATGAGTCCTCAATTAATAAATGTTTATTAAATGAAGCATCTAGAAGAAGGAAAAAATTAGCTATTAACTTTTGGATTTGTTTTACAATATATATGTAAATGAACAGAAACTCAAAAACTAACATATTTCTTTACAGGTGCAAATACTCATTCTACAAAGGTATGACCTAAGTCAAAAGTTGTTGTTGTTGTTGGGTACTATTGGGTCAGAAATGACTCATAGCTGATCTTCCAGCACGTTTTCAGAGGCAATTGATTGCACAGGGGGAGACTGCTCATATTTCTCCCATGGAGTAGCTGGTGGATTTGAATTACACGCTTTCAGCACTACAACACGGATTACCACTAGACCACCAGAGCTCCCTAAGTCAGAAGGGATAGATGGAAAACAACTCAGACTCATTGTCAGACTTAACTCACAGCTGACCCTCCACTGGGTTTCCAAGGCTGCAAATTGCATGGGAGAGGATGATCTACCTTTCCACCATGGAGCTGCTGGTGAATTTGAACCATCAGAGAAGCACAACCTTTGAATTAAAATTACAAGGCCCTAAAGAGTAATAACATTTTTGGAAGGGATATTTTCAGATCTTCATGTATGGCCCATGATTTATACTAAGATAGTGGTAGACCCAAAATGTTAAATATAATAGCTCATAATTGATAGAAAAAATCAGATCCAGGGACAGTCCCTATCGTGGAATGAAAATTTGTAAAGTGAGAATTGGCAAACAAGGAGAGGTGGAAAACAAGTTTGACTTCTGAGAATCCAGCATGTAATATTGTTGTTGTTATGTGCCGTCGAGTCGTTTGCGACTCATAGTGACCCCATGTACAACAGCCCTAAACCCTGCTCTAACCTGTGCCAATCTCATTGCCTCTGACACAGCCATCCCGAGTACCCCAGTCACTGAATCAATCCACCTCATAGAGGGTCTTCCCCTCCTGAGCTGTCCCTCCACTCTACCCAGCATGATGTCCCTCTCTAAAGACCTGTCTCTCCTTACAACATGTCCAAAGTATGTCATATAGTCCACTGAATATTTCTTAAAACAATAGAGGATTGAGAATTTGGAAAAAAAAAACTCTTATTGTCACAAAGTTAGTATCACAAGCTTTCAGTGGGGTTTGTATATTTTCCTGGTCATACAGTACTAAATTTGAACAATACTGAGCCTGTAAGTAAGGAATTGCACTGCAAACACAAAAGCAATGAATTAAGTCCTATAGCTGTTCTGCAGAAAAAAAATATGTGAAATCTGCTCTCATGCAATTTACAGTTTTTGAAAACCCCCTAGAGAGTTAACTATCATTTCAGTTCAACTCAACCTCAATTTGACAGAGATTTCAGAACAGAAAGACTAAGAACCATAATGGTATATCGTATTATCACAGCAGAGCTGAGAATGAGCATTGTATTCTGAACACTGGAAGACTGAGAAATCATTATCTATCTAGATAGAAAAACAGCAATTAAGTAAATCAAGGGTTAATCCTTTTTTTTTTCTTTCACTGCCTCCATGGCTTCTTTTTGCTGGGGTAACATTCTAAGGGTACTAGAATTTAGGCTTTGGTTATCAAATTAGAAATATAACTGTTGCTGTTAGGTGGTCTCGAGTCAAATATGACTCAGAGGAACTCTATGAGCCAAATACTGAAAATTTGTTCTGTGTTTGGTCACGTTTACAATTATCACCATGTTCAATTTCATTGTCGAAGTTATTGTGTTAATCCATCATTGAGGATCTTCCTCTTTCTGGCCCTCTAGTTTCCCATGGTCTGGAACCTCTTAACAACAGGACCAAGGTAAAATGAAAACAAAACAAAACAAAAACACACCAAAACCCAACAAAACAACACCCTCAAAACACAAAACACAAAACCAAAAATCTCCTCATTGTCTTGAATAGGAACCAAATCACAGTTGATCTTCCAGTGTGTATTCAGCAGTATAAATCACTCTGGAAGAAACTGATCATCTTTCTGCTGCAGAACTGTTGGCAGATTGAAACTGCCAGAGAAACGTCAGCTTTGAATTAGCAGCACAATTTTTGATGCACTGTTCCTAAAGAATACTGAAGAAAGAAAGGAAGGTGGGATATTAATTATCTAACGGACTATCAATACAATAATAGATATATCTTGGAGAAAGTGCAGCCAGAATGATCCTTGGAGGCAAGGATGACAAAACTTCATCTTATATTTTGGGCATGTGGCTATTTGAGTTCATTCTTGGAGAAGGACATTCTTGGAAAGGTGGAGCATTAGGGAAAGAGAAGATCCTCAATAAGATGGGTTGACTGAATAACTTCAACAATGGACTCAAATGTGTCAGAAAAGATGAGGATGGCATAGGTTAGGACAGGGTTCAGATGTGTTACTCTTAATTTCTCTATGAATTGTCCTCACCTTGCTGGCACTTAACAACAACAGTATCAGGCAAAGGGGAATAAGGAATTTGCCGATTTAAGTAATATATCTTTACTGTCAACATCATAATTTTCTTTATCACTTGCCTTTTAGAGAAGAAAAGTGTGTATATATTTTGTATTTGTGAAATCACCAATGCTGAAAAATAAAGAGACTTGAAAACATAGAAAATATCTGGGTAAAAATAATAAAAAAAGACACGGATAATAAGAACATCAATCCAAAGTAAAGGTTAGTTGTAATTACTATATTTCTGGATATATCTTCTATTCCCCATATAAAAGCTATTCTACCAAAAACTGTTACTATTGTATGATGATTTAAATGTAGAAAAAATAAAATTTATTCTATAAAATATTTTGGTAGGTATTTGGATGCTTTAATCAATTCCAGAAAACAAATACCAAGCTTGTATTTCTAGTAGATGATTGGAAGGAGGCCAATGTGTTATGTTTATCAGTTTGTGACCACCTAAGCCCACTCTGTGGCATGGCCATAGATCATATCGCTTCTAAGAATCTTATACATTATTTTTCCTCCAACAACTTGTATCACACACATGCTCTATGTTTTCCCTGAGAATATATAAGAAAGACATAATCTTAAAAACAAACAATTTTAATTCTTACTGTTCCATTGATACTAGCACTTTATACATTTTTAAATGAAAGTATCTAGAGAACTTGAATTTCCATTCATTTACTGTTGCACATTTTTCTCCCTATAAGTTGTTAGCATTTTTCCCCCCTTTGGCAATTATGACAAAGAAAGTTTAATCATCTTTTTTATATGGTGAGATTTCCATCCAAACTTTGTTTATATCCAAAGTTATTTTTACTTGTTTGTGTCTTTCCTTTTTTAACAGTGGGGCCAGTTTTACTTTGTTATTTATATCTAGATAATTTTGTGTTTTGAGTTGCTATCTTTTAGGATTTTTAGCATCATTAAAGCAGCAGTTACTCACCAGATGCCAAGAGCAATTAAAAAAAAATCCTAGAGTGGAAACATCACCTCAAATTGAGAACTAATTAGTTTTTATAATTCTGATCCTTTTTATTTTTTAAAAAACAAAGTCACTGCCATTAGTTTAACTTGACACGTGTTTCTGCTGTTGTAATGTGCTATCAGTTAAAAGTGACTCACAGCTGACCTTTCAGAGTGTTTTCAGAGGCTGTAAATCACATGGCAGAACACTGTCCATCTCTCTTCCTTGTATCAGCGACTGGATCTGAACCACTTGCCTTTCTGTTATCAACACAAGTCCTTACCAATTGATCTCCAAATCCCCCTAAAAATTATGACCATCCTATACAGGAATACACATGTTAGGGCTATTTAAATGCCGTCTTCCTGCACTTAAACAAAAATAATTATATTTAAATTTATTGAAGTGTAGTGAATTATGAAAAGTAAACTATAGCGTGGGAAAAAACTGCTATTAGGAGATTTCACCGGTAACAATTTGACTCACAGAAATCCCAGAAGACAGAACAGATCTGCTCAATAGGGTTTCAAAGGCTGCACGTCTCTACAGAAGTAAATTCTCTTTCTCCCCTTGGGCATCTAGTGGAATTGGTATCATACAATTTGAGTTCACAACCAAGGTTTTTCACCACTATACCACCAGGAATCTTTCCTTTTTTCTATTATAGGGAGAGAAAATGTAACAATGTCGATCTAAAATGTTTAAAATTTAAGAAGTACCGTAAGTGAGCATAAGTTGGCTCCACCAAACAGTTATTTTCTGCATATAAAATGTAGATATTTCAAATTGCAAAGGAGTGTTTTGAAATAAAGGTGCTTATGATAAATTTTGCATATCTGAATGCTTGCTATTTTACATTTTAAATGATCTTAAAACACTCTTACACACACATACACACTTACATCCCTTTTCCCTCCCCTCCCCTGGACCACAGGTTTCTAGTAATAGGATTGACCGTATAATCCAACTTTTAAATCATTTTAAAGAAAGCAGAAAGAGGTCTTAGAGTTAATGTTCTTGGGCTTGATGTCCAAGGAATGAGTGGCTGATATTTTCTTCTCTCTAAGGTTCTGAACATTGGAATAAAGTGTGTTCTCTCAGATAACTCTTAGAGACTGCAAACTTTGGAGATTTAATCTTTCTGATGACTGTGTAATATTTTCCTTGTTTAACACGAAAAAATGCTTTGTTGAATCACAAATAATTCATATATTAAGAATCTGCATATCCATATTTTCTCTGCAGTGCTCAAAACTCTCAGTATTAAATAAGTACCCAATTTCTCTGAAGTCTGATGGCAATTACCTCTGTTAAATTAGCAATGCTAACGCCATGTTTCTATTAGGGTGGTGAGATTTTTATTTTTTCCTCCTCACAATGTTTACATTATGCTTATTTTTCTTTTATAATGAAAGAAATAACTGCAAGTGTTAGATATAAAAAGGCATGGGAAGCCAACATTATGCAAAATTTTACATTTCAAAAATAATTCACCAATTAGGACTGTATTAAAATTCTAAACAGAAGTTGGAATTGAGCATATGCTTGTTAATTTATTTAGATGTAAACTTACAATGGAAGGCATATTCTTAGATAGGATGGTTATCCTATTTTCTTACTTCTAATCCATTTTTATAAAACTTTCCATTTCAAAGAGACCTCAGAGCTTCTCTTCAATTGTACACATTCATAAAAATTAGTCAAGTTAGGGGTCAATTATATTCCCAATGGTTCATACTACTAGAAGAGTACTAATGACCAGAAAGTACAGGATCCATTCTCACACTAATTTCCCTCAACCTTTCTATTTTCTAAAGCATTTGGTAAAGCAGTGAGGCTGTCTCCCACTCTGCATTAACTGAATCTCAGGAAATGATGGAAAAGTTCATTTATACTTAAATGTATAATTTTAAGGCTTAGTAAATTCTGTTCTAAAATAATGGTAAAAAAAATTTTGAATAACAACAACCAAAAAAAACACCAAAACTTGAGCTAGTTAGGTTATCATAAAGTCATCTACTTGTTAGTTTAATCAGATTTATATCCACTTGCCTTTGTTTTCTTCAGAATAATTTGACTTGACATACATTATTTTTAAAATTAATCTCTACATTTCATGTACAAAATTATTAACAAGTAATTGTGTTTTTTCCACAACTTAGTAAACTTGGATTGTATGATATTACCTAATATATATGTTACAAAAGGGGAAGATGCAACATGGGAATGGCCAAGTCTAACTTCTACTTGCTTCATAAAGGGAAACTGTCCCCAACAATAAAATATGTAGTGGCAAATCGATAGTTGCTAAATCAGACATGTGACTCTCAATACTCCTGCAACTCTTTCAACCAATCACTGTGTTTGATAATCCTTGCCTCATACACTTTACTTACAGTTGCAGTACCAAGATTGGGGTTTATTGGAAAAATAGGTTAAGGAGTAGGAAAGGCAAATAATAACTCAACAATACAAGTCTAGGTTTAGTCCAGAAGTCTCAAACCAGATTAATGGCAAAACACAATTCCTTGATTAGTAAAAGTCCTGGTTTCAGTTCAGCAACACAAATTTAAAATAATTGGTTTCCTCAACCATCCAACAAGGTTTGAATCAGAGCAATTGTAAGTTAACTTCTTCAAGTATCCAGCAAGAATAGCAAAACTTTTAACTGTGGCCAGTACAAATACAAAATAAATCTCAGGTCATACCTTACCAGAGTCTCTCCACAGCAATGTCACAGTCTCTCCACCACCATCACCATGGTGTTGACACCAGGATCTGGTTCTCACCAGGACCTGGCTTCAGTCCCCTTCTAGTCTTGCTTCCCAGGATGGGAAGCACTCTCTCTCGTATCCTAGTCCCACAGCTGCTGCTGATTTTCAAGACCATGTGTCTACATTTAAAGAAGCTGGAGACCAGAAGGAGCTAACATAATGTCTAGAAACGCCAACTTTAAGCTAACACTGCATATGCAATTTATCATTCTAAAAAAGAAACATGTTACCATTAATATAAATTTAATATTACAAACATCATTCAGTAAAGTTTGCTAACAAAATTTGTTGACTGTTAGAAATAAAATTTAGTCTTCACAATGTAAAAATGTCAAAAATAAACTTTAAAAACTAAAAACTTCACCTCACAAACTTTGGATGAAACCGTAGAAAGAGACATACTGGGAAGACTGGAAAGAGAGGAATGAAGAGGGATGTTTTCAAGAGGGATGAAACCTTAGAAAGAGAGAGACATACTAGGAAGACTGGAAAGAGAGGAAGACCGTTGGTAAGATGAATTAACAGAGTGACTAACAGTGATGCTGTTAGGTTCTGTTGAGCTGAGTATGATCCACAACAATCCTATGAACAACAGATCTGAAACTTATCCTACCCTTTGCCTTCCTCGCAGTTTCTGACACACTCGAGACCACTGCAGATGTCACTGTGTCATTCTGCCTTTTTTTTTTTAGGGTCTTTCTTTCACCAACCCTCCATCATTCCAAGCATGATAGGCTGGAGCATAAACTGTGAGGATGATATTTTTACATGTTACTACAGCTATTTCACATGTTAATACAATTATTTGCATTGAATTTTTATTAAACGCTTCAAAGAAAATGGTAAGATAGCTAAGAATGGCCAGTTTGTTGCACTGTGGTTACTTGCCTGTTGCTGTGATACAAATATTTCAAATACTGGAAAGGTCATCAATGGAGGACAGGTTCAGTAGAGCTTTCAGACTAAGCCAGAAATGATGAGCTTTTGGAAAACCTATGAATAGTAGTTGAACATGGTTTGATATAATTTAGGAGATGAGGCCCTCAAGTTAGAAAACACTCAAAATATACTGTGGAAATGCTGCCTTCTCAAATTATGGCCTATTTTTAATGACATTGATAGAAGAAAGGTTTAGCCAACAAAAGAACTTTATATGTTGATGTGGCACAACTCAAAATAAGAGAAACAGCTAGCAACATTTATTAATGACTGGAATGTGAGAAATCATAGTTTGCATGAAAATAAGTTAGAAGGTGTAAAAATAAAATGGAATAAATAAAATACCAATTATGTTAAGCAATAGAGAGCTGAAGTTGAGTGGCATTGGTCCTTTTTAATCACTCAGTCGTGTGATTTACTATATCAACACTGACAAATCGAATAGATATTTTATTCTATTTTTCCTCAAAAAAAATATATCAAGATGCATCCTGAAATAAATCATTGTAAATCTTGTTGTTGCTGTTGTTGGTATGTGCCGCCGAGTCGCCTGTGACTCATAGCGACCCTATGTACAACAGCCCTAAACTCCGCTCTGTCCTGTGCCACTCGCACTGTCTCCAACACTCCCATCCCAATTATCCCAGTCGCTGAATCAATCCACCTCATAGAGGGCCTTCCTCTCCTGCGCTGTCCCTCTACCCTCCCAAGCATGATGTCCCTCTCTAAGGACCAGTCTCTCCTCACAACATGTCCAAAGTATGTTAGATGGAGCCTCAGAATCCTTGCCTCCAAGGAGCCACCCGGTTTAACCCTTTCCAGGACAAATCTGTTTGTTTTCCTAGCAGTCCATGGTATTCTCAATACTCTTCTCCAGCACCACAGCTCAAAGGCATCAATTTTCCTTCTATCCTCCCTGGTCACTGTCCAACTCTCTGATACATAACAAGTGATTGCAAAGACTATGGCCTGTATCTGACGCACCTTAGTCTCCAGAGAGACACCATTGCTCTTCAGTACTTTGGAGAGGTCCCTAACAGCAGACTTTCCCATGGCAATGTGCCTTTTAATTTCCTGGCTACTGGTGCCAAGACTGTTGACTATGGAGCCAAGCAAACTAAATTGTAAATGAACATTACAATTGTAAATGAACAATGTAAACTACATTGTAAATGAACAGTATATAACATACATGAACAGATACATAAGGAAAGCTTGTTAATAGCACTAGAATTCAATTTTAGACATCAATCACTAGAGGTATAAATAAACTAAGGATCTCTACCAACTGCAGTCTCAAAGTGCCGGAATATGTATGTAATGGAAAGTGGTGGAAGATGCATTAATAGTAACTGCCATTTGGAATACAAAATTTGAAAATAAAGGAAAAGGAGAGTTGGAAAATATCGCTAGAGTTTCAGAAAGTAAGCTAAAAAAATAAATGAAAGTATTTTGTACACTGGTGACTGAGTCACCAAAAATATATCTTTAAAGAAAAAAAAGAAACCATAAACAGTGATATGACTACACACATTAACTTCAGCTGGCACAATACACAAAATCAAGTAAACTACCATGGAAAGTTAAGAGGACAAGATCAATATCATCAAACAAAATAAGGCCAGAGACCGACTGGGGAATAGATTACTAACGGTTGATTTACAAATTCAAACTTAAGTTGAAATAACTTAAAACAGGGGGTCATGAGAGCAAATATAATGACCTTGAATATATCTCCTCTGGATTCAGGACCACCTCTAGGACAGACTTGATGCATCTAGTACTAATGATTGATAACTAAGCATGTTGCGAGATGACATCCAGGACATTATTCATGAAGCTATTAAAAGGTAATTTTAAAAACAGTGATGAAAAGGACAAAAATAAATGCCCAAAAAGACTATGATACTTTCTTAAGAAGGCATAGAATTTTAACAAAAAGGAAGAAATGATGAGGTAGAAGATGCAGTCTTGGATGTGCTCAGTTGTCTATGTAAAAAAAACCTTGGAAAATAGATGGCTGTAAGAGATGCATTATTTGTGCCTATTTTAAAAAAAAGAATTGACACAAAAAATACAGCTTATCATACCATATCATTAAGATCACTTGAACTAAAAGGGAAGTATAGATTATTAAAGAAACTGCATAGGTTAGATCATGGAAAGGGAATTATCAGAAGCCCAAGCTTGATCCACAATAGGCCTTGGACATGGGATATCACTGATGATAAAAAATGAATCTTAGTTGAAAGCAGAAAATTCTATAAGGGTGTTTGTGTTTACTTGTCAGTGCAAATGCATTCAGTCATAAATTGAATATAATTTTAAGAAGAGGAAGAATTCCAAAGCAAATAACTGTGTTCAATTAGAACTTGTACATAATAGAAAAATGTAATTCTTTTTTACTAAAACAAAGAAATATTGCTTAGTTTAAAGTTAGGAAAGGTATTTGTCTGAAGTGTAGCCTTTTACCATACCAAGGCAATTTGTATACAAACAAATCATCCAAGAAACTAAACTATTTGAAGAATGTGGCATGAAGATTGGATGAAGATGCATCAATAACCTATGACATGCAGATTATATAAACTTGATTGCTGAGAGTAAAAAGAATTTTAAGCACTTACTGAAAAAGATAAAATTTTACAATTTTCAGCATGAATTGCATCTAGGAAAAAAAAGCCCAAACACAATAACAACACAACACAATATTCTTACACTTAAACCAGTAAGAAATATCATGATAAGAGAAAAGTTTGTACCTGTCAAGAGTTTACTTGATTGCACTATCAACATCCATGGAAGCAACAGTCATGAATTTAAGCATATTTCACTGAATGAATCTCTACTGTGGAGTTTATCTTTCAATATGACTTTTTGTAGCCATCATTTGATTTTGCAAGCAGGGAATATGTGAATGGGGTGTGTTAGGTTACCAACAAAGGGACTGGCTATCTACCATTTCACAAGATGATTGGCCAGTCTCAATAATTGACAAGAGGATTGGCTAGTCTTGTCAGACAGATCTTTGCATGCCATGGAAGAGGAAGAAGTAGAAGAATGTAGGACACTCTTCTTACTCCAGCTACACCTATAGTAGCAATAGCTATGGTCGAAGATAGAAACCTGATGTGAGACGGGACATTGGTGAGTGAGAAGGGGACAAGGGAAGCCAACATTGGCAAGAACTTTACTGGATAACTTGGGGTGAAGAGCCAATATTGGTGGGACGAGAACTTTGTTGGACAACTAGAGGTTGGAAGTCAATGTTGGCAAGGCTGAAAGTTTGGGAAAACTGGCCTAAAGCTGTGAGGCTCAAGGAGGTAATCCCTTCACGCACATTTAATGAGCTGTCTTGACATGACTCTGTTATTAATCTGTATAATAACCTCTGGATATTCACAGTGTGTCTGTGTGGTCTGTGGACAACTGCATCTGATTTGGGGCCCAGTAAAGTAGTACGACTGAGATGAGTGGAAAGAGGTATGAGGGACAAGTTTGACCTCTTGGGAATTGGTTTTGTGTTATGATGCTGTGGAGAGGGACAGTGCCCCTTTATTAAATTAGTGAAGGTCAGAAAAGGTCATTCCATATGGCTCTTGCTCTTTTTTTCAAATTTTTAAAAATTTATTATTAATTTCAATGAAAATTTAGAGAGACTTTGGATTTCCATTCATTCACTGTTGCTTTTTTTCTCCCCTCCCAACCCTCCTCCCAGTACACTACCCTCTTGGAAAAGTAAAAGAAAAATTCTTGCACTGTTTTACAATCCCCTCCCCCACCCCCAGGTCCTCTTCACTATGAAGCCTTCGCTCTGGACTCCTGTCATGACAAAAATACCTAATCACATATCCCTTTTAAACAGGCTCTTGCTCCTTTTACAGCTTCTAAGGACTTCTTCAAAGTTCTAAGTTTAAAACTTAAGAGTTGCAATTGTCCCAAGTAAAGATATTTTAAATTACTTCATATATGTATGAAGGTAAGGAAATGAGTAAGGAAGACCAAAGAATGATTAACGTCTTTGAATTGTAATGAATAAATTATTGACAGACCAAAATTGCTTTGGCAGAAGTATGACCAGTGTTTTACTTAGCACAGAGATAGTGAGACTTTGTATCACATACTTCAGGCATATTACCAGGAAGAGCCAATTGTTGAAAAAAATACATCATGCTTATAAAAACATAAGGTTAGTGAAAGAGAGAAAGACCTTTAGCAAGACAGAATTTTCCTTTTCATAGTGAACAGAAAAGATACATTAACATGTTAAAAAAAACAACAAATAGCAGAATCTAAATAATTATTTTCATGTATGATTTAGGTAAATGTCCACCCCTCCATTCATCAACTTTAGAAAATATAAATCCAGTTAAAATATATATATGACCCAGCTATTCTACTGCTTGGAATATGACCCCAAGAGAATGATCACTGAAGGACGAATGGAGATTTGTGCACCAATATTCATAGCAGCCTTGTTCAAGAACATGGAAACAGCCCAAATGTCCAACCACAGTAGAATGGATTGAGAAACTATGGTACATTCACATAATAGAATACTTTAGAGCACGCAGGAGCAATGATTTTGTAAATCAATATCTCACTTGAGAAGGACAAGAGAGCATTGCGCTAAGTAACTCAGTTCCATACAGTATAAGGCCATTATTGTAGTAGAACAAGTATGAGGATCCAAGGGAGAGAGGGTGGGAACAGGGGGGTGAAGATGGGCCGGGGTGGGGCTGGTTAATTATAGGGTCACACAATGTGATAGGTGGAGGGAGGGGGCGTGAAGGAAATGGGAAAGAGCAATATGAAAAATAATGTATACGAACTTTGTAAATAAACCAGTATAAAATACAAAAAAATAGTGAGACTTTTTTAGCACCCCATAAGTGAAGCAGTAAAATAATTAAATTATGACCTGTAGTAATCTAGAATAAAATGCCCACTGAGGCTTACAGATAGTAGGTGTTTTTTGTTGTTGTTGTTGTTTTGGGTTTTTTTGATAGAAAAATAGTTAGGATAGAAGGAATGTGTGAACTGTGAAGGTTAGTTAGTTTTTTTTAAAAACTGATTGAGAGCTTGAAGGAAAGAAAAAACAAGCTTAAAGGCCAAAAAGCTTGGCCCAAGACACAGAGAGAAAGCATGAGAATTTAACACTCTAAAGAATTAACCTTGTATTATTTACAACTGTATGCCTGAGGCAGAGCACCAAATTCAAAAGTTTGATTCTGGAGATTATAAATTTAAAAGTTGATTGGATTCACAGCCTTATCAGGAATTCTATATGAAAACAAGTGGGGTGGGGGTAAAGTAACATTATGAATATTGGAACAGTGAAAATGGTAAGTTCCAGATGGCTCAGTGTACCACAAACTCCCAAACATCTCCAAGTCTGTAGAGACTCTCTGTCTGTTAGCAGAAAAAAAAGGCTTTCCTTCCAAGTCCTGGGAGTCTCATTTTCTTTTGCTTAGAATCCAAAAACAACCTCATATGAGAGATTTACCTTACAAGGGAAAGTTATTCTTACCATGCCATCCTCTACCACTTCTAATCATCTCCGGATCTAAATTAAAATTAGAATCCAAAATGCTCTAGAGAGAAAAGTTCAAACTCAAACTTGTGAGAGAATATTAAACATAAAAACATTTGAAGACATTTATTCTATGTATTAACAAAAAGAACATTTTATCATACATATATATATATATATAGAGAGAGAGAGAGAGAATGTATATGTGTGTGTGTGTGTGTGTGTGTGTGTGTGTGTGTGTATATATATAAAATGTTGTTATTGTTGTGTACCATAGAGTTGAAATCAAACTGAACTAAAGAATAGTTCAACATAATGTATAACATAGCATGTATTGATAGGGTTTTGATATGGTTTCTCTCTCTTCAAAGGTTAAATTATTGTGCTAATCAAAGCTCATGATGGTGGTTTTCCTTTTTGTTTGGTTCACTAACTAAAATATTGATTTAATGAGGGCTTGTTACAACCTGAACATATATGATATTTACTAAAAGATTAAATTAATCAGAAAAGAGTGATAGAATAATTTGTTTTCATGTGTAGTCAACTCAACCTATAGCTTATATGTCTTTAGGGAGGATAAATGTGTATTCTAATGCTGGTATAAAAAATATGCATGATGGAGCACCAGCATCCTTGAGATGTACAGATTGTTCTCTGAACAAGCATAATGGGGATAAATATTATAGTGGAAATAAATTCCTTATTTCAATTTACACAACAGAATTATTCGATGATAAGACCAAATAACATTAATGAGATATTAGACATAAGACATCATTTATATAATTAATAGTTATGCTGAAAAAGGATATCTTGTTGGCTAATTGATTCACACAATTCTAATTCTAAAATGTGCTTCATCATAACATCCGCATGAACTATAGAACTAAAAATCTTCTCTGTTGGTGAGGCAGAGACCTGACTTATCCAAAATCCATACCTGCATCACTTTGAATACTTAGAATTCATTCAAGGATGAAGTATTAAGGTTTCATTGGAGAGAAGCTCTGATACATAACATCTATTTTCTCTCTAGCTTTTCCAAAGGAACGAGCGGTTATTTATCAGGCCAGCTGTGCTAGAGAGAAAATAATACCCAAGCACTTTGAAAATATTTTATAACAGCTTCAAACTTAAGGGCCAAGATGTGCTGATGATTTACTGGGTTAGAAGTAGGAAAAACCAGTACTAAAATGGAGGTTTGATATAAACTCACTCCATAATCAGTCCAGTGAGATCACAAATCTATACAGTGGTAATTTACACAGTTTTGTTAAATGTCACCGAGTCAGTTCTAACTAATAGTGATTTTACATGCAACAGAATGAATACTGCCTGATCCTAGGTCCTCCTCACAATCAATGCTGCGCTTGAACCCTTGGTTGCAGTCACTGCGTCAAAGTATCTCATTAAAGATCTTCCTCTTTCTCACTGATCCTCAATTTACCAACTATCGAGTGATTGAGCCCTCCTAAAAAAATGCTGAAAAATATGAGGCAAAGTCTCAACATTTTTACATTCAAGGGGCATTCCAAATGCCTTTATGGCAAGACAAATTTATTTGTTCATTTGGCAGGCCACAATAAATACAATAATCTTCATCAACATCATAAATTAAAGGCATTGATTCTTCTTCATTCTTCCTTATTCCTTGTTTGACTTTAATATGTACATAATGTTGTTGTTGTTGTCATTTGCTGTCAAGTAACCTGCGACTCAGCAACCCTATGTACAACAGCCCTAAACCCTACCCTGTGCCAATTTTATTGTCTCTGACACACCTGCCACCATTACCCCAGTAACTGAATTAATCCATCTCATTGAAGGTCTTCCTCTCTTGTGCTGTCCCTCAACCCTCGCAAACATGACATCCTTCTCTGGTTCTGCCTTACAACAAGTCCAAAGTATGTCAGATGAAGCTTCAGAATTCTTGCCTCCAAGAAGCTGCCTGGTCTCACCCTCTCTAGGATGAACCCGTTTGTTCTCTTAACCGTCCACAGTATATGCAGTACTTTTTTCCAGAACCACAGCTCAAAGGCATCAATTCCCTTCTATCATTCCTCGTCATTCTCCAGCTTTCTGCTGCATAACAAGCAATGGCCTGGACCAGGAACACCTTGGTTGTGTCACCTTCATAACAAATGTTATTTATGAGTCTTCCTCCAATCCAGTGCCACATTCTTCTTCGTATAATCCAGCTTCTCTAATTATATGCTTAGCATACAGACTGAAGAGCTAGGGTGAAACAATACAATCCTGAGAGATGTCTTCCTTAACTTTAACCATGTTGTGTTCCCTTGCTCAGTTCACACAACAGCTTCTTGGTCTACGTTTCACATGAACACAATTAGGTGTTCTGGAATCCCCAGTGCTCTCAATATTAGCCATAATTTATAATGATTCACAAAGTCAAATGTCTTTTCATAGTCCATAAAGGACTACTAGATATTCTTCTTGTTTTCTTTGTATTCAGCCAGGATCCATCTAATTTCAGCAATGATATCCTTGGTGCCACAGTCTCTTCTAAATTTACCTTAAACTTACGGCAGATCTCTGTTTATATACTGTTCTAGCCATTTTGGGGCTGATATTCAGTAGTGTTTTACTTACATCTGATATTGGTATTGTCCAATCAATTCAGTACACAGCTAAATACTTGATTAATTCTCTAATCCACTGAAGAGAACTGTTAGTCTATAGGTTTCCTTTTTATTCATTTGGAAAACTTTTTTTGTATGTATAGGGATTTGATTCTTAGAAGGCCCCATTCATATATTTTATTCTCATCTGCTTGTAGGTTTTTCATTATGTTTGGAAGTCTTTTCAGGCTGTAAATAAAGACTTCTAGAGTTTCTTTTCTCTGTTTAATTTTATTATCTTTGGTTTTCATCCTGGTCCCTAAATACACCTTGAGTTGTTTTTTATGTATAGAGTGAGGTATGGTTCTCACTTAAGATTTCTGCAGATAACTTTCCAGTTTTGTCAACACCATTTGTTAAAGAAGCTGTAATTTTCCCCACTTAATTTATTTCATTTTTTTATCAAAAAATCTGATGATCATAGGGACTTAAGGGACTCACATCTAAAATTTCTAGAATACTCCAGCACCTGAACAAGAAATATGAACAACCCAATCACCAAATAGGCACAAGATATGAATGGGCACTAGAGAGATGGTGCACCAATATATGAAGAAATGTTCAGAACCACTAACTATCACAGAGCTAAATCAAAACAACTATGAGATATCATTTCAACCAAGAAACAATAGCAAAGTTCAACACAGCATCAAATAACAAATGCTAGTGACGTTGTGGGGAGATTTAAGCCACTATTCACTGATAATGTGAATGTAAAATGGTACAACCACTATGGAAGGTGGTCTGGTGCCTTCTCAAAATGTGGTAAATAGAAATACCATTTGACCTAACTATCCCATTACTGGTATACACCCTAAGAAAAGCAAAGCTGAAACTCAACTAGATGAATGTACACTCATTTTTATTGCTATATGTAGATATGAAAGCAGCCTAACTGCCAACAACAAATGAATGGATTGAAAAACTGTGGTACATTCAGAGAATGGAATATTGGACAGCATTGAAAACTAATAAACTTGTAAAACACTACACAGCATGACTGAGGCTGGAAGACATTATTGTGAGTGAAATATCTGAGTCCCAAAGGGATAGACAGTGCATAACACAACTATTGAAGAAAATAAAATGTTTCCTTCAGAACCAGTACTCCTAGAAGAAATGACAAAGCCATCATCAAAAGTGGAAGAAAACTGGATCCATGTGCAGTCACTCTTCAATCAAAGCATGTGTATTTTAAATTACATTAAAAGCGCTTTGTTACAAAATTAAACTTAAAGGACTAAATAAACCAAAGACTTTAATTAAAAAAAATTAAAACATAAGGGGTTGGTAGGAGAATTTGAAAAGAGTGGATAGATAATGAGTATTGCATTGTGATAGGTGAGGAAAAAGATTGTCCGAAATGAGTGTATGATTAGGCATTACATGTTTTACAACAATCTGGAACAAGAGGTGCTTTTCAAAGTAGACTGGGAGGGGGAGAAATGACGAGCGGAAGGGAAACAAGGAACACTGAATGAATGAAAACCCAACATCTCTGTAAATTTTCATTAAAATCACAATTCATTTTATAAAGTTACAAGTTAGATATCCAAAAGGTTCTCTCATACTGAAAAACACTGTTATCTTAAAAAACATCACATTATATCATAAGGAATAAGTCATTATTGAACAAATAAAACATGTGAGGATAAAGATCTCTAACATAACATTATTTACTTCACTTGTTTAAACTAGAAGGAACGTTGGTAATGGAAAATATCAACAGAAATTTATAACTTTATCAGTTAGAGTCTTGGTTTCTGAGACTATTCCAAAGGAGCTTTCATTACTAGAAAAATCAAATAAAATATCTGGAATCTGTAATAGAACAATGAACTTGGTGCGTTCCCCCCTCCCCCATTACAACTATGCCAAGAACAGCAAAAGAATTGTGTTTCTGTCAGACAGAAAATGTAATATTCCTCCACTTTCCTATCCCAAAATAACATCAATTCAGTAAATCTCTTATAAAACCTGTGTATAAGGGCATTGATTGTCCCATTATAGGATAAGAGGTAATTGGTTGTAAAATCATGTGTGTCAACATCTGACCTCCTTTCTGAATCAACATCCCAAAGTTAATTCTTGTGAAGTGGATGTCGAACATGCCATGACCCTCTATTCTTTTTACCATTCATCTCTGCCTCCCACGGAAACTATCTTTCTGCTGGGCTCAAAATTTATTGTAATGTCTGCACAGAACTCACAGTCTTATTGGTTTACAGGGAAATAACAGGTTAAAATTCAAGATCAGAAATTATTTGGGACATGATTTTTCCACAAGGAAAGCTTCCTCGCAGTCATGCCTTTGGTTTGCCTCTCAAAGGCCCTAAGTTTCTTAGCCCTGCAGTCTTCGGCCTGTGCACTGCTGGGGCAAGTGGTGTAAAGCTGTTTTAGGTCAACATAAGTGCACAAGGGTACCCCACTTCACCAGTAAAGTTCAGTCCAAAGGTGCTCAGTTCTAGCGCTATAGTCAGTAAACCTTAATTTCACCAAGAACTCGGAGGTACCCTACTCACCAGTCACTTCTTGCAATGTCTTCTAGTTTGTTTATCTAAGAGACAAGAACCCTATTGAACTGGTCTACTGGATCTGCTCTCTCCATATATTCTCTGCTGCTTCTGTTTTTCCATATGTCAAAAAAATATTATAGCCTTCTCCTCCTGGGTTGAGAAAATTCAGCTTAGAGGTCTCAGGTTCAAAGTAGACCTTCCACTCATGTGGCTGTTCTTTCCTAAAAGTAATTACTTCACTCATTTATGCCTTTGAGATGGCTAATTTGAAGCATAGCAAGATAACCAACTGGTTAATCCCTTTTTAGAGTATCTTACTTTCATGGCTCCACTTCAAAACTATAGTATATTTGCCAGGGAAGGAATGGCTCACATTTTCAGAATCATGCCTAGTTATTTTGTACTACGATTAGAGAATCAATATTGTAATCAACTTTTATTGTTGTTATGTGCCATTGAGTGGCCTGCCACTCATAGTGACCCTATGTACAACAGCCCTAAAACCTGCTCTATCCTGTGACAATCTTATTTCCTCTGACATGACTAGTCCCCATGACCCCAGTGATGGAATCAATCCATCTCATTGAGAGTCTTCCTCTCCTTCGCTGCCCCTCAAGCGTCACAAGCATGACATCCCTCTTCAAGGACTAGTCCCTCCTTGCAACATGTCCAAAGTATGCCAGATGAAGCTTCTGAATCCTTGCCTCCAAGGAGCAGCTGGGCTGCACCCTCTCCAGGTCGAACTTGTTTGTTTTCTTAGCAGTCCATGGTCCATTCAATACTCTTCTCCAGCACTAAAGCTCAAAGGTATCAACTCTCATTCTATCAACCCTAGTGATTGTCCAGCTCTCTTCAAGCATAGCAAGTAATGGCAAAGACCATGATTTGTATCAGGTGCACCTTAGACTCCAGACTGACATTGTTGCTCCTCAGTACCTTAGAGAGGTCTCTGACAGCAGCCTTTCCCAATGCAATTCATCTTTTAATTTCCTTATTGCTGGTACCAAGAGTGTTGACTGTAGAGTCAAGCAAACTGAAGCTGTCAACAATCTCAATCTCTTCATCATCCATCATGATGCTGCTGATCAGCTCAGTGGTGAGAATGGTTTTCTTGATGTTGAGTTTCAATCCATATTGATGCTGTAGTCCTTGACATTCTGCAACAAGTGCTTCAGGTCCTGCTCAGTTTCAGCAAAAAGGGTTGTGTCATCTGCACAATGTAGGTGTTGATGAGTCTACCTCCAATCTTGATGCCACACTTCTCCTCATAGAGCCCAGCCTCCCGGATATGTATTCCACAGACATATGGCACGTATGATATACTAAAAATGAAAATGGATAGTATAAAAGAAGTAGCAAACAGGAGCATCCAATGTTAGAACCCTTGTGTGCTATAAACAACAAAACCAAATCTACTGCCTTCGAGTTGATTCCAACTCATAAAATCTTTTCATGGAGTCTCTCAAGTTATTTATCTTTACTGGGAGAACCTGCTCATCTATTTCCCATAGAGTAGCTGGTGAATTCAAACCTGACAACCTTTTCTAACTTTTTGGACGACCAGACCTTAAATTCTTTGCCTTGAGCAAATTATTTGTCAATAATATGTTTATGATCATGTTAATTGCACGTCTAATAATTTTGCTACTGCTCCAGTGTTATTCTTCCTTTGTTTGTATCAGTGACAAAGTGATTAAAAAGGAAAAATCGGAAATTAGTTAACAAATGATTCTTTAAATCAGGTTGCCAACACTTGGCCATTTCCACAGGTACTTGAGAAGGATCTACAAAGGGAAATTTGGAAGAGTAAAGACTCGTGTTGACAGAGCTTTCAGCATGTACATAAACACTGAATTACTTGGTCCCTACATGAGTCAAACCTCAAAATCAAATTCATTTTAATTGAGTCATAATAGACTCGTAGCTGACTTGTCAGAGGGTTTTTGGAGGCCGTAAATCACCCAGGAGGAGAATGCCCATCTTTACTCTGTAGTTCAGTTGGTGGATTCGAACCAGTAGGGAGTCGTTGCCAGTGAAACTCCCTACAGATTAAGCCACAGAGCATAGTACTTTCTGAGTGTTGTGTTATTTTTGTGTGGCTTTGACTCTGAACCAAGTCATTAGTGACCCTCTACTAAGTTTTCAGAAGTCAATTGCATGAGTGCTTCTTGGAGTGCTCCTCAGAGGCAAGGAGGGTGAAGTTGTGTCTTATAGACTATGGGCATATTGCTAGGAAAGACTGTTCCTTGGGGAAAGACATCATCCTTGGAAAGGTGGAGGGAGGGTGAAGGAGAGGAAGGTTCTCACAAAGTGGATTGACACAGTGACTGCAGCAAAGATGGCACAGGATAGGACAGGGTTCAGAGCTGTGTTCATATGGTCACCGAGTCGTATTCAACTGGGTGTCACCTAATAACACCAACAAAAGCAACAAAATTGTATGAGAGGAGATTGTCCATCCTTCTCTATGGAGCAGCTGATAGACTCAAGCCACATGTCTTTTGGATTGCAGCCCAGCATTTTATCACTAAGACATTCAGAGCTCATTCTCATACAAGTAACTACTTAAAAATATCCTTTCTGAAAACATGTAAGGTAAAGATTACTCACACCAGTACTTCCTGAATACACTGAAATGAACAGAGTGTACTCATTTATTAAACAACATTAATTTCTTTCCCATAAGACAATATAATTATATTCAGGTCTGAGGATCCCCTTTGCATCTTATCTGCAATGTAAATATGGCAAGCTGATTAGACAGGATAGTCTCCAACATAGAAGGTCTAGCAGATATGTGTTCTTGCAGCAACATTATCTTTGCATTTTTTAAATGTTATTCACTGGCATAATGTCTGTTACAACAATTTTTCTGACTAAACAAACAAACAAACAAAAATTTAGTGCACCATCGATTTAGAACTAACCCAGAGCTGACCTTGTCCACCTTCTGCTTACAGCTAATGTGTTCAAGCCATGCACATTTGCACTGGCAATGCAGTTCTGGTAGTGTAGTGGTAAGAGGCTGTGCTGCAATCTCAAAAGCACACAATTCAAAACACCAGCTGCTCCATAGGAGAAGAATGGGCACTCTCTTCCTGTGTGATTTACTGCCTCTGAAAACCCACTGGAACTTTAGGTATGGGTTGGTTCCACCTCAGTGGCACACAACAACAAGGAAAAAAGAAAAAAGAGCAATAGTGACTGTTTTTTGGAGTGACTACTGATATTACTATACAAGATCAGCGGCATAAAACAGTTGCTTATTGAAAACTGTTAGGGCACAATTCTTTAGGAGGGTTCTTTTCCATGTTGTAGATTATATGGTTTTAAACAACAATTAAGGAATGATCAGAATTAATGGTAAAACAATATATAATTGCAAAGAAATCATCACCGTTCTTATTAACAATGCATTGCTATTGTTAGGTGATGTCAAGTTAAGAAGATTCCTAGCAACCCTATGAACAACAGATCTGAAACAAGGCCTTCCCTGTGCCATTCTTACCATCTCTTATATCATCGTACCACTGTTATGTTCACTGTGTCAATACATCTCATTGAGGCTCTTCTTCTTTTGCTTACCCTCCTTTACAAGTAAAATGTCCCTATCTAAGGACTAGCCTTTCCTCACTTCATGTCCAAAGTATGTGAGATGGAGTGCTTCATCATTTTTGTTTCCAAGGAGGACTCTGGATGCACTTTTTCTAAGACATTTCTGGTTTTTCTTTAGACAGTCCAGAGGATATTCAGTTCTCTTTTCCGATAAGACAGCTCAAAAGGTACCATTCTTCTGCCACTCTTATTCATTGTCTAGCTTTCTGATGAACAGCAAGTGGTTGAAAAGGCCAGAATCTAGCACACTTTAGTGTTGAAACTGACAGGGTCCAGGTCAGCTATTCACAGGATCACCCTGAGTCATACTTGACTTGAGGTCACCTGTCAATAACAAGAAGACATTTGTCTTGCTGATATCCAAAACCAATTCTCACCAGAGAAATACCAGAAATTCAGGCTAGGTTTAGAATATGTCAAGGCTCCATAGATATCCTTGCTGATGTTAGAAGAATCTTGGCTAAAAGTAGAAAGAACCAAAATGATGCCTATTTGTGTTTTATTGACTGTGCAAAGGTGTTTCACTGTGTGGAAAACAATAAATTGTGGCTAATATTAATATGGAAGG
This sequence comes from Elephantulus edwardii, assembly GCF_000299155.1. Classification (NCBI taxonomy): domain Eukaryota; kingdom Metazoa; phylum Chordata; class Mammalia; order Macroscelidea; family Macroscelididae; genus Elephantulus; species Elephantulus edwardii. The sequence goes on along the minus strand of NW_006399923.1, from coordinate 6,334,955 downwards.
GAATACCTTCAGCAGTGACTACATCATAACATAAAATGTCAAAATTCTCACCACTGGGTCATTGGGAGGCATCATGAAGAGAAGATCAAAGTTTCATCTTGCTTTGATCCACAATCAACACACCCTGCACCAACAATTAAGAAATCAAAAGATGTATTTCATTGGGTAAATCTGTCAAAGATTTAGCTAATGTATGAAGGAATAATGATGTCTGTTGAAACACCACGGTGCATCTGAATCAATGCATGTTGTTATTACTGTTGTGTACTGTAGAGTCAGAAATGACCCATGGCTGACCCTCTGTTGGGTTTTCAGAGGCAGTCAATAGCATGGGGGCAGAAGGCCGATTCTTTTCCCATGGAGCAGCTGGCTACCTTAAACCACATTCCTTAGAGACTGACTGCAGTGCAGCTTCTTGACACTAGGTCACCAGAGCTCCCTGAATCAATCCATAGTCTTTTCAGTTATTTGTAAGGATTTGAAAGTAGGACAGGGACAAAGGATGACAGAAGAAAAATTGTTGCATTTGAGTTGCAGTTTTAGGGAACAGTAGAGGATATAATATGGACTGCCAAAAGAATGACAATATAAGTCTCAGAGAAAGTGAAACCAGGGTTCTCCTTCAAGGCAAGAATAATGAAGCTTTATCTCACATATTTTGAACATGTTGGTAGGAGATGCGAGTCCTCTGAAAAGAGTATCATGCTTAGAAAGTAGAGTGTAAACAAAGAAAAGGCTGACCCTCAACTACTTGGACTGACACAGTAACTATGAGTTTAAGTATAACAAATAGGTTGAGGATAGTACAGGACAGGGCAGAGTACAGATCCATGGATAATAGGAACATTATGAGTAGTAACTGACTCGACTGCACCTAACAACAACAAGAAGCTTGTCATAAGCTTTAGAAATGTTTTAAAGAGGTGCCAGTTCTTGGAAAAAATCACACAATGCTGAGAAAAGCAAAGAGTCAGAGAGAAGTCCCTCAACAAAATAGATTGTCTCAGTGACTTGTAACAGTGGACTTGAGCCTAGCAGAAATTCTAAGGATGGTAAGAATAGGGCAAGGTTTTAATCTTGTTCACAGAGTCAATGAGTCATATTTACCTTGATGGTATCTAGAAACAACAAGAAGCTCATGTTATATGTGTATTTCTACTTCATGAATAAAGTGCATCAAAATCTGCAACATTTGCAAATTTAAATCTTCTTAAACATATTCTTTGAACTTGCTGCAGCAAGCAATACGTGCATAACTGGAGATTAAAGCTGGACTTTTCGGTTTAGTTTCATACATAAGATGAATGAGTTTATTTATGAGATTTTTATCCCAGCCCCTTAAAAACACAAAACAAAACCCAAAACTTTGGCACTGAGTCTATACTGACTGACAGTGTCTCCTCTGTGTAAGAGTAGAATCACGCCCTATGGAGCTTTACATGACTTTCCTATAATTGAAGAACAGCCTCGGGCAAAATTGGCTAAGGTTTTGAGCTACCATTCTTTCCATTTAACAGATGAGCTCAAATTACACCATCAAGGGATCATTTTCCCTCTGAAACAGAGATATTTACTTCTTTCTGTTGATCAGAAAGTAATTTTTCATTCTGCAAAAAGATTATCAATTGTTTCAGTGTGAATAACTACTTTGACACCATAACTGCCCTGTCAAATGTGAACTCTTTTTACATAAATTTCCAGCAATGAAGCTATGAGGCTGTTTTATGGGCACTATCCCCACAGCATGCTTCAACACAGTTACTATCTTGTTTATTACCAGTTTTATATTATATTTGAAATCTTTTATATGAGCTTTTCAATTTACCATGGAATAACTTATTGATATAGGTCTTAATTTTTTTTCTGTTTGAATATTTTAAAGATAGTCTATTTTGCTTACGTTTGAGAATTTTTATTGTTATTTCTGTGAGTTTAGAAAAGATATTTTAGTTATTATTTTTCAATCATTATGCATATTTTGATCCATAACATAAAATGCACAAAATATCCTCTCATTCATTCCACAATGTCCTTAACTTAAAGTCCATTCCAATAAAGTGTTCATTGTCTACTCCCTCATGTCCTACTCTCCTTCACCGCAATGAAAATCATTCTTGATTGATGTATGTACAATTTTGTCTTGTTTCATAACAGTGTTCTTATGCAGTATTTATCCTTTTGTGATAGACTTATTTCATTCAGCATAATATGCTCTAGCCTCATTCATGTTGTATACATCAGTTGTAGTGGTGGACAAGAGATTTGAACATACTGTGGACTGCCAAGGGGACAAACAAGTCTGTCCTGGAGTGAGTGAAACAAGATTGCTCCTTAGAGGCAAGAATTTTGAAACTTTTTCTTCCATATTATAGGCATGTTGCCAGAACTTGGAAAAGGACATGCCTGGAAGGATGGAGACTCAGCATCAGTGTAGGAGAGGAAAAGCCCGGATGAGATTGATTGACATAGTGACTAGGATAATGGAGGAAAGTGTTTTGGGTACTATTAGATTGGCTCAGGATAGGGCAGGGTTCAGACATATCATTCATAGGATTTCTGTGAGTCAAAGTCAACTCGAAGGCACATACAACAACAATAAGACTAATTCAATCCATTGTTGAATATATATAAAATATTCTTACATTTAATCTTTTTCTTATTTTTCTTATTTTTCTTTCAGTTTAGTCATACAAGTTAGGAAGCTCTGGTAAGAAATTGTTCTGTCAACCCAGAGGCATGTGGTTCAATTCCACCAGCTACTCCATGGAAGAAAGATGGTACTCTTTTCCCCAACAATTAAAAGTCTCTGAAAACCCACTGGTGAGTCAGCTCTGAGTTGGTCCCAATTCAGTAGGACACAAAAATAATTGTTATATAAAGAGTTAATTAGGAAATTCATATTATTACTACATAGTTTCTCTTTTTTAGTATTGCTACTCAAGGCCTTGAATTTGTGTTTCAGTTCTTTGAACTTAAGAAATGTCTAAGATATTCTTCCCTTCTGATTTTCTCTTTTCATATTTTTTAATGAAATCTGCTCTCTCTTCTCAGATGTCATTTGAAATCACCTGTTCATCTCTTTAAATTCAGTCTTCTCTTTGTTGTGGTCAATCTATATATTCAAGCGCAGTTTGAGTTGTGGTGCTGGAGAAGAGTCTTGAACATGCCATGGGCTGCCAGAAAAGAAACAAGTCTGGTCTACGAGAGGGTAAGAGACTAGGATTTTGAAGCTCCATTGCACATACATTGGGCACATGGCCAGGAGGGAATTATCCTTGGAGAAGGACATCATTCTTGGAAGGATGGAGAAGGACAATGCAAGAGAGGAAGGCCTTGGATGAGACAGATTTTGAACCAGGTTAATGGGGGTAGGCGTATCGGAGTCAGTGAGACTGGCTCAGGAGAGAGCAGGGTTTAGAGCTGTTGTACATAGGGTCACTACGAGTCACAGGCGACTATATGACACATAACAACAACAAATTCTGAAAAATATTTCATTTTGAAAGTGACTCCATTTCTGAGATTTCATGGAAAGAATTATTTTGGTCTTTTCTTCCTCCCCTATTTTTTAAAGTCTTTTATTTAACTGATCAGATCTTGGATCACTGGTAATCAATGCATAAAATCTATTGTTGAGAGGATTTTGAAATTTAGGTTATATTTTCATTCTTGTGAACTTGTTTTAATTTAATTCCATTTCAATTTGATATACACATGAGTAACTGATTATTTGGTCCAAAGTCAGCCCTTGACCTTGTTTTGACTCCTGATATTGAATTTCTCCAGATATTCTTTCCCATAGGTGTGGTCAATTTGATTTCTGTGTAGTCCTTCATATAAGGCACATGTGTATAGTCACCATTTCTGGCTTTTTAAAAAAGGATTTGAAATCAATAAATCATTGTTTGTAAAGAAATTCAATCATCTGTTCACCAGACCCTTGTGTCTCACCAACTGTGTACTTTACAAGTAGCAGGCCTTTCTTCCTTGTTCCTAATATTTGTATTCCAGCCAACACCCATCGTAGCAGCAGTCAAGAAGTAAAAAAAAATTCTGCATGGGAAAATCTGGCAAGGAACTCTTAGCAATGATGTCAGTTTAAAGACTAAGGCAAACCTAAGCCAACTGATGATCTTCCCAAATACTTCACATGCATCTGAAAGTTGGAAAATGAATAAAGAACACAGAATAAAAAATCAGTGCTTTTGAATTGTGGTGTTCGGGAAGAGGACTGACTATTCCATGAACTTTTCCATGAACTTCCAGAAAGAACAAACCAGGCTGTCTTGGAGGAAATGAGACCAGGTTACTCTTTAGAAGCAAACACAATGAAACTTGGTTGCACATATTTTGGCAAATTGTCAGCAGAGGTCAATCCTTGGAAAAAAAGACAGTTTTCTGGTAAAGGACGATGGCCACAGAAAGAAAGAAAGACCTATCTCATAAGATAGATTTACACAGTAACTGTAACAATGGGTTTTGGAATATCAGAAATCGTGAGAATGGTACATGTTAGGGCAAGGTACATATCTGTTGTTTATAAGGTAGCAACAAGTAATAGTCACCTTGTTGACACCTAACAAAGGCAACTGTATAATTTTGTATAAATGCTTTTTTTTTTCAAAAGAAGTGATTTAATAGATTTTGACTACTTTAATATTGACTTACAATCCTGTAATATACACTCAAATAATGGCATATAACTGATACAAATTAAAACTGTGACACAGAAGCTTTTGAAAACTATAAAAAATTCAAAATAAAATAATCAAATAGTTATTTTTACCAAATATTTGTTCTAAAGGTTTAGAATACAAAACTTTCACCACTGATATCTTAAAATGCACCAAAATACTTCCTAGAGTTTCATTTCATTCCCAAATAAAATAACATCTACAAAAGAGCAAGAAGTTAGAATTGGAAAAAAAAAGAAAATGTTCCTGTATATACTGATTTCATGGTCATGAAAAAAACATTTAATGAAACTGCTGTGGAGAGCTCAAGCATTGCTCAGATAATTGGACAATATAACTTTTCTTCTTTATGAATCTATTAAGTGGACACCACTAGTTAATGGACCACTTGTTCAATCAGCTCTTTGGTTATAAGATCTCATAAAATAGTTTTTGCTCCTTCCTTGAAATCACCATTTACAGAATATAATTAAGGGGAGAGATACTCAAAAGAACAGCTAAAATAAAGCAATACTATACATTTGAAAATATATAGTATTTGAAAATAAAGTAATATTACATATTTAAAATTCAACTTAAAAACTCGCATGCCCAGTAGCAGTTATTTTCGTAAACTAGTGTTGACTTTCATTAACGAACTACCAGTTTTCAGTCTCATTCACAAAATAAAATTTTCAGAAACCCTGAATTCACTTCTATCACATTTTTGTTAAATATTTTACCTAATCTTATGTTTAATCAAAATTGCAATAACATTCTATTTTTCTGATATAGGCTCATAAATGGGAGGATGATTAAACATTTTGTCTTCTATAGTAAAAACAACAAAAAAACCCTTCAAAACTCTAACATTTATAACCATGCGATTCATGAATTGTTTATTCTTTTTATAAACATGAGTGAACATGTAAAGTCAAAGACTATTTTTATCATTACATGTGCATGTAAAATGTGAATACGACCAAACTGAATGCAAAGATACTTGTTGTTTGGTGTCACTGAGTCAAGTACAACACATAGTGACCCTATAAACAAAAGATCTGAACCCGACCCTATCTTGAGCCATCCTCACATTCCCTGACACAGAAGAGACCATTGTAGCAATCACTGTGTCAGTCCACCTGGTTGAGGGTCTATTCTCCTTCGTTGACCCTCCCCCTTCCCAACACCATTTCCTTTTCCAAGAAATAGTCCCTCAGAACAACATGCCCAAAGGTGGAGCTTCATCATTTTTGCCTCCAAAGAACACTCAGGGTGCACCTTCTCGAAAACATATCAGTTTGGTCTCCCGACCATCCATGGATGTTCAGTCCTCCCCTCCAACAAAACTGAATGCAAAGACTCTAATAATAATAATACCACACATTCTATGATCAACAAACCCCTTACAATGTTATCACTAAAGATTATAAAAAATTATGAAGAATACAATGTCTTAAAGAATCTTTTCATAGAGTCCTAAATTTTTATAAATTTAACTCAGAATTACTAGATCAAAATGGATAGTTTTTTATTAACTTAAAGTTCTAGATATTAAATTAATAATTCTTAATTTATCTTTGTATCCATATTCTCCCCAAAACATTTAACCCAGAGAGTTATATCAATAGATGACTCTTGATTAACCAAGTTCACTTACTGAATTCACCAGTTCATTGATTGCCATGAAGTCAAAACTTACTCATAAGGATTCTCCATTGAATATCCAAGATTGTAAGTAGCATTGGAGAAGATTCCTAAAGAGCTGCTGGGGATATGAATGGATAGATAGATGTACTATGAGGATACATGGAAATTTCCCTGAAACAAGAAGCTTCTCATTCGGTTATCAGTGCTACTCCCTACAGACTGCTTCACCAGAGATCCCGACCTCCTCTAAAAACAAACAACCCAAACCACAACATAAATGGAAGTTCATGGAAATTTTCATATATCCTTATGTGTTGTTGTTGTTGTTGTTAGGTGTCATAGAGTCTGATGTGACCCTATATACAAAAGATCTGAACTCAGTCCTATCCTATATCATCCTAACAGTAAGTACAGCAGTCACTTTGTTAACCCACCTGGTTAAAGATCTTTCTCTCCTTCTCTGACCTTCCATCTTTCTAAACATCATGTCCTCCTCCAAGGAATGACCCCTCCTTACAACATGCCCACAGTATGTGAAGTGAAGTTTTATCATCTTTGCGTCCAATGAGCCCTCTGGATGCACTTTATCCAAGACATACTTGTTTGACCGTGGATTGTCAGTACTCCTCTCCAACACCACAGCTCAAAGGAATCAATTCTTCTTCTTTCATACTTATTCATTTTCAGCTCTCAAATGTATAACAAGTGAACAGAAACACCATGGCCTGAATCACACATACCTTAGTCCTAAAACTTACCTCATTACTCCTCAATAATTTAGAGAGGGCCTTAACTGCTGATTTTCCCTGTGTCTCCTGATTTCCTGACTACTGGTACTGAGGATATTAATTGTGGATGCAAGTATGATGAAGTTTTAATCTTTTCTCCATCTATCATGATGTTGCTTCTCAGTCCAGTATTAAGAATATTTCCTTTCTTGACATCTAGATGTAATCTATATTGATGGCTCTATTCTTTGATCTTCTGCAACAAGTGTGTCAAGTCCTCCTCACTTTTAGCAAAAGAGGTTGTGTCATCTGTATAATGGAGGTTATTGACGAATCTTCCTACAATCTTGATGTTATATTCTTCTTCAAAGAGTCCAGATTCTGAAACAATTTGCTCATAGCAACAACTCACATATTCTGATAGCAAAACATATTTTTACTTTCTCTCCCATACAAAGTAAACAAGAAACAAGCAACAAAAAGCACTAACATCAATAGATACCTATCAATAGCAATCATGTAGGGCACACACAGGATTTCTAAGGTTGTGTTTAAGTGTTTATTGTCCAAAATGGTTTTCCCAGCCATTGCCTGTGACTTTGCCAAATGGATAGGTAAATGTGAATATTGTGCTTTGGTCTAGTTACAAAGGGACCAGCTAGTCTTGCCATTAAGTTGAGCAGATTCAGGAGCAGATTGCTGGAATTTCACTATCAGTAGAGAATGAAGAGTCTGTGTCCTTCAAGACCAAAGACTCCTGAGCCACTCAGACTGGGGTCTACAGGAGCAGCAACAGCAGCTGCAGGAGAGAAACAGATATTGCCATGGAAAAGTCTGCTGTTAGGGACATCTCCAAAGTACTGAAGAGCAATGGTGTCTCTTTGGAGACTAAGGTGCACCTGATACAGGCCATGGTCTTTGCAATCACTTGTTAGGCACCAGAGAATTGGACAATGACTAAGGAGGATAGAAGGAGAATTGATGCCTTTGAGCTGTGGTACTGGAGAAGAGTATTGAGGGTACCATGGACACCCAGGAAAACAAACAGATCATCCTGGGAAGGTTCAAACCTGGCTGCTCCTTGGAGGCAAGGATTCTGGGGCTTCGTCTGACATACTTTGGACATGTTGCAAGGAGGTACAGTTCCTTGGAGAGGGACATTATGCTTGGTAGGGTGGAGGTACAGCGCAGAAGGGGAAGGCCCCCAATGAGGTGGACTGACTGAGCGGTTGGGGTAATTGGGATGGGTGTGTCGGAGACGGTGTGATTGGCACAGGACAGAGCAGAGTTTAGGGCTGTTTCACATAGGGTTGCTATGAGTTGCAAGTGACTCGATGGCACATACCAACAACAACAACAGCAACAACAAACAGCGAGACTTTAGAGAGACTGTAGCAAGGCACAGTCCGAAGGAGCCAGATGGAATCTGGGTCAGAGACCTTGAGACAAAAAACGTCAACATGAAGAAAGATGAAGAAGTAGAAAAAGCAGTTTGCATCTTTCATGGCCAAAGCTTCCTGTACCAGATGTACCTCATAACTGTGAGTAAAAAGTGATTCTATAAAGTCTATGTGGTCATTTGCAACAAGTTTTGGACCCAGTGACTAGAGAAGTAGGTGCAGGAACCTACCTGTGTGACCATGTCTGACCTTATATGGATCAGCTTTGTATGTGAATGTTATTGATGGAGACAGTACTCCTTTGTGAAGTTAGCAGAGATGAAACTGGCCTGTTCTCACATTGCCTTTGCTCCTATTTTAACAGGATTCCATGAGAATAGAACTAGAAATGCTCTAACTTGATGATTAGTAACTACAAAACGTGCCATAAATCATTATAAAAATAATCTTAACACCCATAGTTCCCATCTTCCAAAATAAAATTATTTCCTAATAGAGTTAAATATTTAGGAATCAGAACTTTTTAAAAAATTTATTATTATTTTAAAAATCAAAAGTTTTTCATTTTCTTTAAAAAGAAAAAAACTCTGTGTTCTGGTGTTAGAATGTATTGCAGAACAAAGAGCATAAGTATTACCACAATTGCATGTTAAAATATGGGATCTTTATTTTAAAAAAATAAATTATTTTTAAATATTATTTCTGTTATAATAGCATTTTACATTACACTTGTATAAGTACATTGATAAAATATGAAAATATAAAGTTTCTTTCTTATAAGAGTGTAGGAAGTAAGTTTTATTTGTTCATGCACTTAAATATACTTATGTTAGTACATTTTAAAATATAGAAGATATGACAGAAATTGAAGCACTCACAAATACAATTTTAAAATGCTCTAATAAAGCAGATTTGTTTCAAATGATCCTTTCAAGGAAATGAAAATAAAGTAGTATGCATACATCTAAAATTTCATTCCCATTTTTCTTTTTCACATATCTTAATGCTATGCCCTAAAATTGATGTTGGTATTCTCACACATACTTTTTATGTTTTTGCTATAAACATATATTTTAATTCTGTATTGTTTCTAGTTAAAGGATACCATTTCCAGTTATTTCTCTCTTTCCTATTTTTAATGATCTTGATTACCACTGGCTTTTGTTCAAGCACAGGAAGACTTTGAAGTAATAAAATAAATGATGCACAATTATATATATTGGCAGCTATATATACACACATATATTGAAAGCTGTTTCTTTAATCCTACTTTATTGACTTCAAGTGAAAAAGTTATATACTTCTCTAAAAAAGTTAATAGATTCACAATTTTTTCTTTTAATACGTATAGAAATAGCTCTTCTAATATTGCTGAACTTAGATTTGCTCCAATCTAGTAATTAATACTGGTGGCCTAGACATAATGTGCTGTCAATTCAGAAGCACATAATTAAAATACACCACCTGCTTTGCAGGAAAAAGATGGAAATTCTTCTCCTGTGTGATTTACAACTTCTAAAAATGCAACATAGGATCATCTAGGACACATAACACAAACAATGTATTTTAAAAGAAAGGTTGGTTATAAAATAGATTATACTCTGAGTTGCTATCAGAAAAGTCTGTGGTTTAGATTCACGAGTCACTCAGTAAGTCTAAGAAATATAGCCTTTGGAAATTCACAGGGGCAGTTCTAATCTGTCCTGTTGGTTTAATGAATTTGGGAATCAAATCAATAGCAGTGGGTTTGGGGTTTTGGTATTAATTCTTCAAACTGTGAATCTATACTCTGAAGAACTTGGCAAAAAAATAAAGCCCCAGCAATCAATGGAATACCAACTGACATATTTCAACAGATGCTTCCCTGGATGTGCTCACCAGGTTGTGTCAAAAAATGTGGAGGACAACTACCTGGCTAACTGATTTGAAGAGATTCCATGTTTATTCTCAATCCAAAAAAAAGGTGACCCAACACAAAATAAAAGGTGTGGTAATTATAAAAAAATATCACTAATATCACACACAAGCAAAATCCTGCTGAAGATTTT
>NW_006399923.1:6311154-6317776 GCF_000299155.1 Elephantulus edwardii | reverse complement strand
GAACAAGAAAATATTTAATTTCAAGGAAACATGGAGATTTGCAAAGATGAGTCCTGAGAAGAAAAGCTCCCCAGCTAAACAAATCAACTCAGTCAATGCTAAAAGTTCTGCTTAAGCAGGCTAAAATATTTTAATTCATTAGGATGGTGGCACAGTGCACTCCATATTTTATTCTTAACTGAAAGGTCTACTAGGTGTTCCAAGGAAGAATGGTGGGCAATCTCCTCCCATAAAGATTTATGGCCTTGGAAACTTGATGGGGATGAATGAGACACTGAGTCAAAATCAATTTTAGAGCTATGAGTTTGGGGATTTTTAGTAGTTCATTCCCTGGTTTACTTCTTATTGAATTCAGCTACTAACAAAATCTGCTAACAAAAAAGTTTGGAAGCTCAAACCCCACCAGCCACTCATAAGAACGATGAAAACAGTTGGCTTGTATAGTCAGAGCTTTGAAACCTTTATGGTTAGTTCAATTTTGTGCTAGAGGGTCACTGTGAGTAATAACCAACTGTTAGGCAGTGAGTAAGGTGGGTGAGAATTTGCACAATGGCATCAGGATTGGAGGAAGACTCATCAACAGCCTGCTGTTTGCAGATGACACAGCCTGGCTTGCTCAATCAGAAGGGGACATGAGGTATTTGCTGCAGAAGGTCAAGGACTGTAGTGTTCAATATGGATCGAACCTCAACATCAAGAAAATAAAGATTCTCACCACTAGGCTGGCCAGCGGCTTCATGATGGACAGAGAAGAAATTGAGATTGTTGATAGCTTCAAATTTGTTGGTCCCACAATTAACACTCTTGGCACCATGAGTCAAGAAATCAAAGGATGAATTATACTGGGAAAGTCAGCTGTCAGGGACCGCTCTAGAGTACTGAAGAGCAAGGATGTCAGTCTAGAGAATAAGGTGTACCTGATCCTGATCTTTGCAATTACTTGCTATGTATCTTATAGCTAGCCAATTAGTAAGGATGATAAAAGAGGAATCAATGCCTTTGAGTTGTGGTGTCGGACAAGAGTGTTGAACATATGATGGACTGCCAGGAGAACAAACAGGTCTGTCCCAGAGAGGGTGAAACCAGGCTGCTCCTTGGAGGTAAGGATTTTGAGGCTCAATCTCACATACTTTGGACATGTGGCCAGGAGGGACCAGTCCTTAGAGAGGGACATCATGCTTGAATGGTGGTGGGACAGCACAAGAGAGAAATGGGATTAAGTCTGTCAGAGATGACAAGACTGACTCAGGATAAGGCAGGTTTCAGAGCAATTGTACATAGGGTCGCTATCAGTCCCAGGTAACTAGATGGCTCATAACAACAACAGATGCATATTTTAGATTGCTCTAACTACCTCTAGTGACCTAGTGGTAAGAAACTGCACTGCAATCCCAAAGGCACACAGTTTAAATCCACCAGCTGCTCCATGAGGGAAGGATCTTCAATCTCCCCCCATGAGATTAACAGCCTCAGAAAACCCACCGGAGGGTCAGCTATGCATCAATTCTCACTTGATGGTTCTCAACAACAATAGCAACAACAACTATTATTTAGAGAAGCTCACAACTGCAAACACATACAAGTTAGGACAGTGATAAATAACATGCATTTTAAATCTGCTACTATGAACTTCGGGCTACACTAAATGTTTTTGTTCTTCTTCAAGTCTTCAATATTTAGGAAAAGGCTAGGATAGAAGAGTAATTTCTCAATTAAGACAGTATGGTAGCGATCAATATTCATGAGACAAAAAATACTGTGTCATGTCCTTTAATCACAATGAAGAAAGAGACAAAATTGACCTCAGTTTTGTTTATATTTCACCCCTATTTTTAAAATTGGTAATGTGCTTGGAATCAATCTATTTTGTAAAACTCAGGAGAAAGCCTTTATTGTGGATCCAGTTCAATCCTTTCATTTCAAAAAAAAAGATTTTGAGACTAAACAAGGTGATGTGACTTGAATATATGACCTTCGTTCTGGCACTTTCTAAGACACAGAAAAATGTAAAGCACCTTCCAAGAGTGAGATGCTTAAAATACCAAGTGTACAGACATGGGGGAAATAGTATGCCTGCTCCAGAAATAATAATTATTTCAGCTTTTCTTTGTGTCACACAGGAAGAAAATACAAGGTTGGGAAATAGAGCTAGTGAATCAAGACAGCAGCTCAGTGTTCATTTGGCAACCAGTTCTGAGCCAGTAATTCCTGAAAATACAGGGAAAGCTAGTCAGGCTCATTCCCACTGGGGGTACTAGTTTTTACTTAACAGTCTTGAGCAGCTGGAGAAGGCACAGCTAACAACCACTTGAGCATGAAAGTGCTTGATGATTGCATATAAAATATGACACACCAAGGGGGAAAAGGTAATAACAATATACAATAGAACAAATGCACAATGACAGTCCAAAACTATAACTTGCATAACAAATCTTTAAAAGGGAATCAGCCTCATAATACGCATCATATACTGGTGTATATATTTCCAATCTGAAAGAATTCTAACAATCTAAGTAATTCTCTATTTTCAATCACCACACAGATACGTGAGTGGAAAATGATGCAAAGTTAGCAAGAGGGAAATTGAAAAACCCAAACAGGGAGATTTTCACATCTGGCAGAAGCTTTTCAATGGGATTTAAGCAACATGTGAACAAAAATATTTATGAAATGAAACAACCCTCTGGTCAGAATCTCTCTTACCTGGCAGAAAAAAAAACACAACTGTCAGAAACAGAGCAAGCAGAAATCAATGCTGAATTCTGAGTGTACTTGCAGGATGAGCTGTGCTTTTAAATAACCACACATGTGTTTTTTTAAGGGATTTGTCTCACAGCTTGTGCCTTTTCTTTTTTTTTTCTTCTCTTCTTCACATAACTGTCAACTACATCAGTGACAAAAATGAAAAATGTATCACTCAAAACTACTTTTTTTCCCTGCATTTTCTGATATGTACCTTATCTAGTGAGAAATGAAACTTTTCTATTTTATTTTAGGAAATACATTTCCGTAAAATTTCTACACTCTCAAAGTCTAACAGCAGGTGGAAGTGGGAGAAAAAGAACACAAGCAGATATCCATAGAGCATCTATTATTAGAGCACTCACCAGGTTCTCAAAAGTACCTTAGTTTAAAAGACCAAGACCCTAATATCAAGAAGCAACATTCTAGTTTAAGGAAAGAACCATTTAAAAACCAATAACACCACTATTCTCTAGTTTCATCCATAAGATTGTGAGTATTGATGCCTTTTAATCATGATGTAAGTAAAGAATATTAAATATACCAAAGACTAAAAATAGGACCAAAGGGGGAAAAAAATAAATCTTGGACAAAGTGCAATCAAGGAAGGAAGGTGAGGGAAGGGTTCTGAGGCTTTATTGCACTTATTTGGGCAATGGAAAAGATCATCAGTGTGGAGTTTACCTTTCAATGTGACTTTGTTAGCCATTTGAAGCTGACTTGACCTTGTAGATGGGCAGGAATGTGTAAATAGGGAAGGTGGGCCCATCTACAATGGGATTAGCTATGTCACCATTCCACAAGGGGATTGTTCAGTCTCAACAATCTGCAAGAAGACTGACTAGACTTACATTGAGCTGAACAGCTCTAGTGACAGAATTATGTCTTCCCTGCCCCTGAGAAGAAGACGAAGCAAAGGACACCCTTTGGGGCCAGACATTCTTGCTCCAGTTATACCTACGTCAGCAGCAGACATAGTTGAATCAGTGATCTAAGATGGGACCTTGGAGCCGTTATACCATTGGAACTGGAGCTAAGAGCCTTTGCCAACATTTGTTGGACAACTAGGAGTGGGGAGCCAATATTGGCAGGACTAAGAAATTTGTAACACTGGCTTACACCCATGAGGGTCAATGCTGAAGTGCCTGTGAGCACATTTTGTGAGCTGTCCTGTTTCCTTCTATTAACCTGGATTGTAACCTTTTGACTTCTCCAACATGGTTTTGTGTTGTCTGTGAACGGTCACATCAAATTTTGGACCCAACACAGCAGGAAGATTGATGCTGAGATGAGTAAAAAGAGATATGGGAGTGTGACAGACATGTCTGACCTGATGGGAATCTGTTAGGTGTTATTAGTGGTGTTATGGAGACAGTTACCCTTTGTGAAGTTGGTAAACATTAGATATAACTGTCCCCATGTGACTCTTGCTGTTTTTATAGTCAGTAAAGGAGTGGAATATTTTCAGTGAAGTGAATTGGCATCATCACAGCAACAACGGTTTTAAGCATAGCAAAGACTGTAAGAATGGCACTGTATCAGACAAAGTTTCATTCAATTAGACATAGGGTGTCTATGAGTCAGAGTCAATGAAATGGATATAACTGCAATGACAACTATAAAAATCCATTTTATTCCTAAGATATGCTTTATTGTTTGATCTTGGAATGGAAACTCTATGAGGTCAAAGAATTTAACTTACCTTGTATATGAAATTCTCTCACAGTCTTGAAAAGTGTTTACATGAACAGATCATCAAATATTGCGGAAATTATATTATCACACTGGAGGTTAATAGCATAATCATAAAAAAGATATCATCATTTATATAAGATAGTACATTCTTAAAGTGCTAAAAGACAAGTATAACATGAAGATCTAATATGCACCTGATCCAAGCCACAGTATTTGTAATCTCCTCACATAAACCAGAAAATTGGACAAATAATGAAGACTGAAGAAGAGCTGAATAGTTTTTGAATAGTTGTGCAGCCAGAGAATATTTAATATATCACTGTGTTAAACAAACAAACAAACAAAAAAAACCCCAAAAATTATCTTGAAAAAAGCTCAGCCAGAATGCTCCTTAGAAGTGAGATGGTAAAGCTTTTTCTCACATATTTTGGCTCAGTTTTCAGGAAGATATTGTCCATGGAGAAAGATAAAGTATAAGGTTAGTAGAAAAGAGGAAGATTTTCAAAGAGATGAACTGACACAGTTGCAAATAGAGTAAGCTCAAGTCCAGCAGCGATTTGTAGGGATAGCTCACGTTTGTAATAGTGAAGACCAGGCAGTGTTTCATCTGTTGTATATGCTGTTACTATGAGTCAAAACCCACTTTTCCGGAACTAACAATAGCATTATTAGGTGACACAACATGTAGGTATGGTGTCATAGAAGTATGAGTTCCACATCAACATCTGAAATTTTATTTATATTCTGATTAATCATCACCAGACAGAGCTCAATAAATGACTTCACTGTTCTCCACTGTCCCTTCCAAAAATAATCTTAATTAACTTACATTTTATATTTCATTTCTGGAATTCTACATTCAAAAAGGAACATGAAATCAAATTTTCTATCTGCTCAATTATTCAAAAAAGTAATATAAAACCAAGAAGGATAAAGTCAGATATTAAAAATTCTTTGATGAAAAGAGAAGCACTGAAACTTTCTTGCTCTTTTCATGATTAAGTTTTATAAACCATGAGCAAAGGTGCTCTCATGCAATGCTTATTATTTTCTTCTAGTAAATATTGTAGTACTTGAAAACGTCCACAGAAAAACAACTAAACTAACATTAAAAGAAGAGAACAGCTTTCTACAGGAAGACCTAAAAGATTAGAATCTTCAATCTGGAAAGTCTGACACCTATTAAATCATGAAGAAGGTGAACAGTGTGAAAGCCAAGATATCCGCAAACTTCAATTATACAAGGTCTAAGGGCACCCTTTGAAGTTTAGAAGAGATAAATTTAGGACAAATAATGGGAAGTGCCATGCTACTTTATTTATTAGGAAGAGTACTCATGGAAGTAACACAGGCTGAAAATATAATAGGTTCATAAAAGGTTTAGATAAAAACATATAATAAATCAATTCCAGGCTATTAAAAGGAAGTGCCGCATCATACCATTAATATCACTTTTATCTTTGTCAAAATATTGAGCTTGCCTTTCTCTTTCATTGTATTAGAAGTAACCAAGCTTGAACATTTTCACAAAGGAATTTAAGAGTCACGTCTCCAGTAAGACGGGCTAATATTGCACGTAGTTCAAAGAGCAAATACATTGTAAACAGATGTTGAATAAACTAATTTCCAATCACTAACAAAACTTCTGATGGACACTATAAAAGTAGCATTCAAGCTCTTTATTCATTGTTGGTGAGTCTGAATCAACTCATAGCTGACTCTCATACAGGTTTTGAGGGGCTATAAATCACATGGGAGGAGACGTCCCATCTTTTTGCTGCAGAACCTCTGGTAGATTCTAATCACCAGAAAAGTGTCACATTTAGGATAGCACCATAACTTTCAATGGACAACTCCATCAGAATTCTTCTTCTTTTTTTTTCTTTTAGTTAAAAATAGAATTAGTAATACTGAACTCTCTCTTCTTACAGTACATTGCTCTCTAATGGTAGAATTCATATTGTACATTTAGTTGCAAGATCAGTCATATTCTGCCAAATCTAGCTAGCTAGCTCTCCATCTTCTACCTACCTATACTCACAAACATGAAACATAGTAAAGACTCTACTCCTATTGGAATTTTATACATGGAAAGCATTTTTTTTCTTCTTTGCACATTTCTTTTTTCTTTCTTTTTAAATTAATTTTAATTAAAGTTTAAAGAGACTTAGGATTTCCATTCATT
>NW_006399923.1:6307127-6311054 GCF_000299155.1 Elephantulus edwardii | reverse complement strand
ATAGCAGAGATACATTACTGATAGAGACCCAGAAGCTGAGGTTAAAAGAGGTCATGGCACTAGAAACATTTTGTCAATATTGTCAGGTGGATCTTGGCAAAAAACAAGGGTACCAGAGTAATACTTATCTGCATTGTATTAACTATGCAAAAAGCATTTAACTGTACGCATCACAACAAATTGTGGCTAAACCTGAGGAGAATGCAAATCCCAGAACACTTGACTGTGCTCATGCAAAACCCATACTTGGACCAGGAAGTAGTCCTCAAAACACAGCAAAGAAATATTGCATGGTGTCAGGGATATGTCCTTTCTCCATACTTTTTTCAATGTATATGTTGTTGTTGTTGTTGTTTAATGTTGTCAAGTCATAGACGACTCATAGCGACCCTATGAACGAACAGCCTGAGCACTGTCCGTACATAGAGTTTCCAGAGGCAAGTCATTTTGGAAGTGGACACCGCTCCTGCTTCCAGGCTTGATTTAGTCGGGAAGCTCCAGCCAACACTGGCACGACTGTCACAGGCTTCAGCATCACAGCAACCACGAGTTACCTCTGTACAGCAATGCACAGACCAGTGTTATACCACCTAGAAGAATGTTTGACAGGAAGACTTTGGGCTTAAGGCCGCCTCCTGGTTCAAACCCTAGGCCCAGGCTGGCTAGCCTCATTCCAGGGACAGAGCAAACCTGCACGTCAAACACATTCCCGGAAAAGCAGTCCACTCCAAAGCTTGCCACGATTCCTGCACACTCCACCACCACGCTCCTGCCTTCTGGCAAGGAGAGCTACCCACGAGCCTGTGAAGGCGCCAGCTAAACCAGGAACAACATGGCTGCTTCCTTCCCGGCTTCCTTCGGCTTAAGGCCACCTCCTGGTTCAACCCTAGGCCCAGGCTGGCTAGCCTCACTCCAGGGACAGAGCAAACCTGCACATCAAACACATTCCCGTAAAAGCAGTCCACTCGAAAGCTTGCCACGATTCCTGCACTCCCACCACCACGCTCCTGCCTTCTGGCAAGGAGAGCTTCCCATGAGCCTGCGAAGGCGCCAGCTAAACCAGGAACCATAGTCTGCAAAAAAACGCACCATCTGTGAAGTGCAAATAGGTCAAGCCCAAGAAAACCAGGCGTGGCCACATAGCTGGGCACCTGCACACGATAGATGACTAGAGAGCGGCTAGGTGGTGATGAAGGTGATGGTGATGGTAAGACCCACCCTGCACCCGCCAGCTCCGAGCTGCACAGGCCTCTGCTTCGCCAACATCCTTCAGCCAGGCAGGAGGCCTACCTTGTGCTTGGGTGGACACCGGGCCCATGGCTGGCTGGGCTCTTCGGCCAGGGCATAGAGCCGGGGGCTGAGCTGAGTAGGGACCTTCTCCCTGGCTGGAGCCTCTGGGCCCTTCATGGCTGCCTGATAGGACTGGTTGCGTAGGTTCCTCTTCAGATAGCCTCCAGAGTCCATGTCTACATCCATGTCATCCCGGGAAAAGCTGGGGTTCTGGGAGAGCCGGGGGTCCTACCGGGCGGCCTCCTTGGTGAGCACGGCGGCAGCGAAGCTCTGGTGGTGAGCTGGGACCTTCGGCTTGCTGCACACGGCCAGGGTCTTGGGGATCAGCTGCTCCATATGTAGAAAAGTTAATTCATGAAGCAGTGATTTATGGAGAATAATGTGGTATCAGGATTGGAGGAACACTCATCAACAACCTGTGTTATGCAGATGACACAACCTTGCTTGCTGAAACTGAGGGCCTGAAGCACTTGCTGCAGAAGGTCAAGGACTCTATGTAGTCCTCAATACGGATTGAAGCTTAACATCAAGAAAACAAAGATTCTCACCACTGGGTCACTTCGCAGCACATAAAAGATGGAGAAGAGATGGAGCTTGTTAACAAATTATAGCTTGCTTGGATCCACAATCAACATTCTTGATACCAGCAGTCAGGAAATAAAGAAACAAAGTGCATTGGAAAAAAACTGCTGTCAGGGACCTCTCCTGAGTACTGAGAACCAATGATGGCAGTCTAGAAACTTAGGTCCACCTGATCCATGCCATGATCTTTGCAATTACTTGCTATGCATCAGAGAGCTGGACAACAACTAAGGATGACAGAAGAATTAATGCCTTTGGGTTGTGACACTTGAGAAGAGTCTCAAACATACCATGGGCTGCTGAGAAAACAAATAGGTCTGTCTTAGAGAGGATGAAACCAAGTTTCTCCTTGGAGGCTAGGATTTTGAAGCTTTTTCTCACACATTGAGGGCACATGGCCAGGAGAAACTAGTCCTTGGAGAAAGATATCAAGCTCAGAAGGATGGATAGTATAGGAAAGGAAAACCCCGGAAGAGATGTATTGATATAATAACTGGAGCAATGGGAATAGGTGTGTTGGAGTACATGAGACTGGCTCAGGACAGGGCAGACTGCAGAGCTGTTGTACACTGGGTCACTATGAGTCACAGACAGCTCGATAACACTTAACAACATTAACATATCCTCTTTAATCATATATTCATATATGCATGGAAAGAATATTATTTTTTAAATTACTATCCATTTTCTTCTAAAATGAGCAAGTATTAAATATTAGCAAATTAATATAAGAACTAGCACAAGACATAAAAATTCTAATCATGTGAGGTTATGCTGATGTTAAAATCTGGCCTTGCAACAAAGAATTCTATAACTGCACAAGTAACGCCAAAACTTCATATACTTTAAAATAATTTAAAATTATTTTCCTAGATCAGTTTGTTGTAATGATTTTTATTGTTGGAGTTACACTTTACTGATATTCATATATTGTTTAGAAGTACTCAAGTAATTCAACTCTGAATATGCCAGTTATATATTATTACAATTGTAAAAAATAACATATTTTTCTGGTTCTTCTCACTGCCAAAGTTTCATAAGTCGAGCCTGTACCAGTCAGTATTCATATTAGACATAAAGAATGCTGACAGATGAAGCACAGACAAAATATACAAATCCTGTAAAGTGGTGATCAATTTAACTGGCTGAGTAACTCTAGACAGTTTGTTTCAACTTTTGAAGGTTTATGGGAAACTCTTAGTTTCATGTTATCATCAAGGTCTGTCAGTATAATATATCAGACACTTGGACCGATCAGCATTTGACTTAGTATTTTGAGATTCAAACTGGGATAAATCGCAAGCAGCGAACATTGGTAGCCTGGATCTTGTTTAATTCAAGAGGACTCTTCCTTTATCTGTATTACACTCGAGGACAGAACTGCCAGGGGCAGGAGACTGCTACAGGGTTTATTTGTTCCCTCACCCTGCAGTACTAGCATATTACAGTAGAAATGAGGGGAGCTCTGGTAGCCTAATGGTAAGAAGCAATGCTGTAATCCCAAAGGCATGTGATCCAAATTCACCAGCTTCTCCTTGGGAGAGGGATGAACATCTCCCCCTGTGCCATGTGCCACCTCTGAAAACCAACTATCAGCTATGAGTCAAGTCCAACAATAACAACAACAATGACGACAACAGAAAGAAAACCAGAGACATAAAAGAAATAATTTCACAACCATGATATCTCCAGAACTTTTTTGTTATCTAGAAGCCTAATAAAACATTTTGTTATCTAGAAGCCTAATAAAACTGGTTCGAATCCACCAGATGCTCTGCCGGGAAAGGAGGGACAATCTCCTCCTGTACCAGTCAGATCTGATCTGACGGTACACAGACACACACAGCCACAAAATAATAATTTAAAAAATTTTTAAAAAATAAAATAAATATTCTACCATAGGCTGTGCATTGCTGTACAGAGGTAACTCATGACTGCTGTGATGCTAAGCACTATGACACTGATTGTCAAGTGTGATAATGGTTACCCGTGGTGGACAGTGTTTGGTGAAGCTTCCTGATTCAAGCAAGCTTGGAAGCAGGAGTGGCATCCACT
>NW_006399923.1:6302808-6303824 GCF_000299155.1 Elephantulus edwardii | reverse complement strand
GGATTGATTCAGTGACTGGGATAATTGGGATCGGAGTGTCAGAGACAGTGAGATTGCCACAGGACAGAGCGGAGTTTAGGGCTATTGTACATAGGGTCGCTATGAGTCGCAAGCGACCCGATGGCACATAACAACAACAACAACAACAACAATATATTTACTACCAGTGATGATTACAAAATGTTATTAATACCTGGTGTCTCTAAATTATTTATGTCAAAATATACTGACTTAGAGAGTGTTCTATTTTTTCATTTTTTTAAATAAAGAAGTAAATTGAAGTCATAGGAGCAGAAGACAATTTAGACCAGATTAAGTTAAATAACTTGAATTTTAACTAGTTATCCAAATACAAAACGTATTAGCTAAATATATATAATAATGATAACATCATAATAATACTAATAATAGTTTTTGAAATTTAGATGCACTGTTATGAATTCTGCTTAGCCATACATGTTCATATCCTTGAAGATGCATGTTTCCTACTGTCAAAGGGGCCCTTTAGAGTAGGGAGAGAAGATCCTCACCCTGAAACCTACAGTGTCCCTTTTCATCAAAAAGTAGCTAAGAGAATACACCGTCCCCTTTTCCTTATGAATCAGGGTGAAATCTCTCTCAGGGAGGAGTGATAGGGAATGGCAAAGGATACACTGACAAAGGAGATTAATCAGAACTGGTTTTGATAAGTGCTGTGGCAATGGGACAATTAAAACAAACTTCCAAGGAATATTCAACCTGAATCCTGTGGAGATTTTTTAAAGTATTTCTTTGAGTTTATTATGTTTAATTTGTTTTATTTTTTTGTGTATAAAGGGTGCTCATCTAAATGATAACATAATTATGATAATAACAAAAGGGGGAAATATGGGAAGTCAATACTAAATATTTGTAATAAACTGAATGCTATTTAAATTAAAAAAATACTAATAATAGGTACACAATATATATAAGGGAGCTCTGGTGGCCGATTTGTAAGAATCTGCGTTGCAATAGCAAAGGAAAGTTGTTCAAAT
>NW_006399923.1:6295109-6302708 GCF_000299155.1 Elephantulus edwardii | reverse complement strand
ATTCATTCAGGACTCCTGTCATGACAATAATACCTAATCATATATCCCCCCCGAAACGGTTCTCTCCCTCATGTTTCAATGCAGTATCCATTATTTATCCCCTCTTCCTTCGTCTTCCCTCAGCCCTGATGTCAGTCCCATTTTACAGCAGTGGCCCTATGCAACTATTGCATGGAAAGCATTTTCTATGTGTATGCTTGATTCTGGGAATAAACAATCAATTTCAAAGACATGAGGTTCACATAAATGATCTGCTCTGTGGGAGAAGGATGGACAACCTTCCAGTGGGATTTACTGCCTCTGAAAACCCGCTGGAGGGTCAATTATGGGTTGATTCCAACTCTTTCCGTACCGATCAATAACAAATCTCTAATACAGGTTGTGGGAAGCTCTGGTAGTCTTGTTCTCCAGGAGTTGCACTGCTAACTCAAAGGCTATGTCTCCTCTGGCAACTTGAACCCACCAGCTGCAGTCAGGGAGAAAGAGGAGCAATCTCTTCCTGTGAACTTTACAGCCTCAGAAACCCAAAGGGGTGGGAGTGGGAGCGTCAACTCTGTATCAGTTCTGACTACATAGCAATAAGTTTGTGATAGGAGTTTGAATAAAGTATTTAACATCTTCAATTTTTATTATTCTACTTCAAGAGATTTTAATTTTTTTTTACTAAAGAGTAAAAGAATTCATTTCCAATCTATTTCAGCCTTTTAAGTTGCATTTTGATCTCTTTTATGACAACTATAACTTTAGTACTATGAATTATTTCTGGAAATTGGTGCTGAAATATGTGCAGTAATAAATATGAGCATACAAGTTTAAGTATACTTTAATAGCATGGTAAGCATGTGCTTAAACTGTTTATGAATTGACTATGAAATACAAATACTATTACAAGCAAAATAGAAAATAAATGGCATTCAAATTTACCTAAATTTTATTTACAGATTGTTGTGGTTCACAAAAACAAAAAGATTTACAGTGATGTGTATATGACATAAAGAGCCAGAAAAAGATGCTATAGAAATTGGCACAGATGTAACAAAATTTTATCCGTTTTTCTTCAAGTGTAAAACACAATTGTGTACATAATTTATATATAGCTGCCCCTCTGGTGGGTTTTCAGAGGCAGTTAATTGCATGAGAGGAGACTGTCTATACTTCTCCGGCAGAGCAGCTGCTGAACTCAAACCACAAGTCTTCTGGATTGCCGTGCAGCTTCTTCCCATGAGGCAACCAGAGATAGGAAACCTATATATATTTCAAGATGCACATCACCCAAATCCTATTTGAAAAACATATCACATTGTAATATATATTTGGGGAAAATGATTATAAATGCATATTTGCAAAAACAAAACTTACGTGGTCACAAATGGTCTGAAGAAGTTCTTACTGGGTATTCTCAGCAATTACAATTTCTTTTACTAAAGTTAGGGAGTTCTGATGGAGTAGCACATGGGAAGCTGTGCTGTTAAACTAAAGGCTGTCCTTTCCTAGAAGTTAGAATCCACTAACGGCAGAAAAATGGACAATCCTCTCCCATATGATTTATAACCTCTAAACCACAATGGACGGTCAATCATGTGTCAGATCCCATTTGAAGACAATAAATTGAGTTACATTGTTTTACTAAAGACGGTACTATAAAATGAATTTTTTCTTCATGTTTTATATAAAAGAAAATGTATCTAATCATACAGAGGAGTTTAGAATCCAGTTTTCATAATTATTGACAAACTTTTATAACTAACTAGCATTTAAAAATATATTTCATATTCATTATGAAAACAAATTAAAGAAATACTATAAAATTGTTTCTTTAAATGTAGACATACAGTCAATCCCTAGCCCTTCTACTTACAAGCAGTCATTGTGGCCATCTTCCTCTGTAGACAAGATAAAATTATACTTTCATCCGGGTTTTTATTGTTATTAGGTGCTGTCAAGTAGAGTATGACTCACAGCGACACTATGGACAAAAGATCGGAAACTTGCCTATCATATACTCATCATTTCTGACATACTTGAGCCCATTGCTGCAGTCACTGTGTCAATCCATTGGGTCCTCTATTTCTTAACCCTCCACCTTTCCAAACATGATGTTCCTCTTTAAAGAACAGCCTTTCCTAATAATATGCCCATAATATGTTAGATGAAATTTGTCATCTTTTCCTCCAACAAGCATTTTAGCTGCACTTTCTCCAAGATGTTTGTTCTTTTGGCACTCCATGAGATATTCAATATTTTTCTTTAACCTCACAGCTCAAGGGCATAAAATATTCTTCTATCATGGTTATTCATTGTCCAGCTATTAGACTGTGCACAGTAAGTCATCTAATGGACCATAGCCTGTATCAAGTACATCTTCAGCTTCACACTGAAACACTGCTCTTCAGTAAGTTGAAGAGGTTCCTGACAGAATATTTCCCAATGCAATACATCTCTTAATCTACTGACTGTACCAAGGGTGTTGATTATGGATCAAAGTAAGATGATTATCACTGATAATATCAATCTCTTCTATATCTATCATGAAGTTTCATGATAGCTTACTATAGATGATCAAAGACCTTAGCCTACAACATAGATTGGATCTCAGTGTAAAGAAAACAAAAATTCTCACTTGTAGACCAATACATGACATCATGATAAATGGAGAAAAGATTGAAACTGTCAGCAATTTCATCTTACTTGAGTCCACAATCAATACACTCAGTGCCAGGAATCTGAAGATGAATTGTACTGAGGAAATCTGCAGTTAAGGACCTCTCCAAATTATTGAAGCAATAATATTACTTTGAGGACCAAGGTGCACATGACTCAAGCCATGGTTTTGTCCGACCACCTGCTATACATCTGAGAAATGGACAGGGAGAAAAGGACAGCAGAATAAGAACTGATATCTTTCAGTTGTGGTATTGGAAAAGAGTACTGACTATCCTATGGACTTCCAAAAGAGTAAATAGATATGTCTTGGAGAAGGTTCAGCCAGAATGCTTCTTAGAGACAAAGATGATTAGGCGTCATCTCACATACTTTGGTTGTATTGATAGGAGAGGCTTTTGCTTGGAGAGGGATATCATTCTTGGTAAGGTAAAGGTACAGTGAAAGAGAGGAATATCCTCGACAAGGTGGACAGAAAAAGTGACTGCAGCAATGGGCTCAAGTTGTTAGGGATTCTGAGGATGGCACATAATAAGACAGGGTTCAGATCTGTTGTTCATGGTCACTGTGAGTCATACTTCACTTGATGGAACCTAACAACAACATCATGATGTTATTCATAATGAGGATGATGCTAAAAGCAATCAACCATGAAGGTGGTTGAACATACTATAGATGAAATTTCCAGACATGAATTAATACATGTTAGCAAATGTGTTTCAAAGAACATAGGCAAAAACTACCAAGGGCAGAGAATGTCCTTATATCATTTGTTAGGATAACTCAATACCTCTCTAATCAACTCTGAAAGCATTTGGTCTTATAATAATATACTCATTGATGCCTATGAAACATCATAGTTTATTTGGTGGTGTTTCCCCCCCTTTTCTATCCACTGCATTCAAGTTAAAATAATCAAATGTTTTAAAATTTTAAGCTGTTTGAATTATTCCAGAATGTTTTATGAGTCATTTAACATTATCAGCATATATACACCTCATAACTTAGTATTCAAGTTTCTTAATAAGTGTTTTCTAAGCAAAAACTTGAATTGGAGCACCCAACCAAATTTTTATGTTCACTTATACTTTTAGTTATGTTCATAAAATGTATGAAATGCCATCAACTTGCAACTATCTGATGCATAGTCCTAGCCAAGGTCAACTCAGATTCACACATCTTCCATTAATTCTGTTACCTAATTTATACTGAGCTTATTGACTTACTAGAGTCATTTTGATGCTATTATATATGACCTAGAATTGGCACGCCTTCATTCTTTTCTCAGTAATAAAATATATCACTTAAATTTTTTATTGTATTTTCCATAATGTGTAGCTTGAGGCTCTGTATGCAATATGTGCTTAAAACAATGAGTGGCACTAAAAATGAGTCTATTTTGAACACTCAAGTAAAATTTGTATATCAGAAAATGAATAATGCCCCTTTCCTGGCACCAACTTTAAATAAAAAAAAATCTGTCACTGTTCATTTATTTATAAAATTTAAAATTTATTCATTTTGGAATCAGTTATGGGTTAAGCAGATAAATACCTCAATATTCTACACTTATATTCCTTAATCAGATGTTCACATTCAAATCATACTGTGAAGGCCATCCTATAATTTCAGAAATCTTGATTAAATGAGCCCAAGGTAGAATTAGTGCTACATAGTTCATCAATGTTTTTGTTGTTAGGTGCCATCGAGTAGAGTACAACTCAAAGCTACCCTTTGAACAGCAGATCTAAACCTGTCCTATCCTGTACCATTTTCTCACCTCCTGAAACACTACAGCCCATTGTGGCAGTCACCATGTCAATCTACCTGGTTGAGAGTCTTCCAATTCTTTGCCGACCATCCAAATCTTCCAACCATCATGTCCCTCTCCAAGGAATACCTGCTCCTAGCAACATGCACCAAGTATGTGAGGTGAAGTCTCATCTATCTTGCCTCCAAAGAACACTCTGGATGCACCCTCTTCAAGATGTATTTATTTGTTCTTTTGTCAGTCCATGGGATGTTCAGAGCTTTTCTCCAAAACCATAACTCAAAGGCATCAATTTTTCTTCTGTCATCCCTTTTCATTGGCCAGCTCTCAGATGCATAGCAAGCGGTCAGAAAAACCATGGCCTGAATCAGATGCACCTTAGTTCTCAAAGTGACATCATTACTAATCAACAATTTGGAGAGGTCCCTAACTGTAGACTTTTCCAATGCAATATGTCTCCTGATTTCCTCACTCTTGGTACCAAGGATGCTAATTGTGCAACCAAGTAAAATGAAGTTGTTGACAGTTTCAATTTCCTCTCCATACATCATGATGTTGCCCATCAGTCCAGTGATTTAATTAAGATGACTGATTGTTTTGATTGATTTAACAATCTGTTGTGGGACAGAAACCTCTTGATTAAACCACACAGAAACCAGTGGGCAAGACTTTGTCTTTAAAAGTCGGTTGTGTCCTGCCTAAGAGTCTCTTGTTTGGAGAACTTGTCTGAAGCAGTTTGGTTCCAGAATGTAAATTGCTTTAATTAATAATCAGGTGTAAACTTATATTTTGTTTTGATTAATTAAGCTGTTAGGTCATTTTTATTGAATTAGCTATCAGTTGTAAGCTGATTGGTCATTTCAATTGAATTAGAAATCAGTTGTGGGCTGGAAGCATCTTCTTTAAGCCAGTCAGGACCCAGTGGGTGAGCCTTTGTGTTTAAAAGTCAGTTGGGGATTGCCTGAGAGTTTGGTATGGAAACTGATTTGGTATTAGAGTTAAACATAATAATCTAACAAAATAAACACTATTTAAAAATCAGGTTCAGAAAAAAAATAAAATGTGCCTTAGAGTTTTAGTTTTCTAAGTGGGGGGATGTTTTGAGTTTAAAAAAACAAAAGACAGGAAATATTAACCAGTGAAATGAGAATAAATTTAATTAACTTATGCTCACTGGTCACCATTGAACCAGATTTGACTCAGCTGATATTCCTTGGGCTTACTATCATTGCTGGTTGTCGCTGTCCATTCACCAGCAACAAACAGTGACACCCTGATGGGGGTAAGCACGATGGATACACACCAGTCTGGGAGATACACACCAGACGGACAGAAGAACTCAACATTGTGAAAATGACAATTCTATCAAAAGTAATCTACAGGTTCAGTACAGTACAATACAGATACTAAATTCATTCTTCAAGGAGATATAAAAGGTAATTTCCAATTTCATTTGCAAAGTAAGGAGACCTCAAATAAGCAAAGCTCTTCTGAAAAATAAAAATTAAGTAGAAAACATCTTACTCTCTGATCTCAAAACCTACTACACAGCCATGGTAGTAAAATAGAATGGTTTTGTTACAAGGACAGGCACAAAAATCAATGAAATAAAATTGAGAACCCAGAGATCAACCCACTAATATATTATCAACTGATACTGGACAAAGTAACTGTGAAAAGAGCAAGGGACACTTGGCTATACCCATATCTAACTCTTACCAGCCCTACACAGGAAAACTGTCCCCATCAACAACATCAACAACACAAAACGTATTCCTAATTATTCATCAGACATGTCTCCTTACTCATTCCAACACTGGTTTTACTGCTTTACCAGAATCACTGTAACAGCTCACAGACCACATAGAACCATATTATAGAAATCAAAAGGCTCTAATTCAGGTTGGTAGCAGATACAATGACTTAGTCAGGACAACTTCCGAAATGTGTTCACAGGCATCACACCCTTCAGACTTGTGGCTACAGGGTCTTAGTCTTGTCAATTATGACTCCCAGTTCTCAGTCCTCCTACAAACATGTGCAAAAGCCCTTAGCTCTGGCTCTATGGCGAGTGACAGTCCCAAAGTGAGCTTTGTCTCATGCAGTATCTCTTGTTTTCTCCTTCAGTAGCTGCTGCTCTTTTCTACATCTGGTTGGCACAAGAATCTCTGAACCTGAAGGGTGAACTGCATGCCTGCTTCTTGTTTGCTGGTAGTAAGATTCTAAAATTGTTTGTCTGTATTCACTCAATTTAATGGTTAGACCAACCAAACCTCTTGTGGCTTGGTGAGACTAGCCAATCTTCTTTTGGATGGACTAAAACAATCATCATATATTTCTACCTATTCCCATGGTAAAGTCAATCAATGGCTAAGGAAGCCATTATTTAGCACCATAATAACAAATCCATTAATTGGGGAAATGATAGCCTCTTTAACAAATGTACATACTTGATTTGGGGGTTAATGGCACAATTTAATAAAGATTGCATCACTCTAGGGTGGTTCATTTAAGTATAAAAGACACACAATAATGTGTCTTTATATACTTGATGCATGAATTTTATTTTCACACTTTTTCGCTGTCAGACTATAGTCATAAATAAGATTGATACTAGTTTCAGAAAGCATTAACACACCCAAAGTTCTAAAGCCTATTTTTAAAAATTCCAAACAGATCATTTTCTGTTATTGAAGAGAAGTATAAATAAAGAGGTATGTATCAAATCTAGAGACTTGTGCCTGGAGAACTAAGAGAATATATTAAGAAAAAAATAACATTAGCAGCCTGTCTCAAAGGAATAAAGTTAGCAAGGCCACAGTGACCACAAATAATAAATTTAAAGAGGCTTTTAAAACTCAAAATAATAACTAACACAAGAACGCTCAATGAAATGAGAACGAATAGATTTCTCTGTATTATGCTATATGAAGTAAGCAAAATTATAAAAGGATATATACACTATGAATAAATCAATGTGAAATATACACATATAAAATAGGCAAGGGTATATTTACTACCAATGCCAAGTATGTCAATATTTATGCGTTCCATTTCTTCCTTAACAATATCTAATTTTCCTGTATTCATGGTTCTCACATTCCATGTCCCAATCACCAGTGTCTGCTTACAACTGTTCCTCTTCCTTTGTATTTCCATACTTGAAA
>NW_006399923.1:6247632-6292557 GCF_000299155.1 Elephantulus edwardii | reverse complement strand
GAGAGAGAGAGAGAGAGAGAGAGGCTAGAGCAAGTGAGCGTGCACGCTTTGGTGACTAGTGGTAAGAAGCTGTGCTGAAACCACAAAGGCACTTGGTTTGAACCCACCAGCTGCTCCATACGGGAAGGACAGAGAATCTCCTCCTGTGTGATTTAGTGCCTTTGAAACCCAGTTGAAGGACAGCTAGGAGTTAGTTCTGACTTGACAATACACAAAACAACAACAAAACATAAATTAAGTGCCAAACAATTCTAAGATTTTTAGGAGTATAGCTTCACAGAATTTTTCAGCAAGTTTGAGGAGTTGTTGATAGACATCATAGTCTCTTCTAGCTCATATAAACAACATAACAAAATACTCAACAACAGAATGAAACATTGTTCAGTTATACACGATCCTCACAATCATTGCTATATTCAAACTCATTTTTGGAGCCACTGTGTTAAACAATCTCACTGAGGAGCTTCTCCTTCTCCATTGACATCATAATTTTTCAAACACAACACTGTCTCCATGAACTGATCCCTCTTAATGAAAGTGAGACCAAGTCTAAATATTCTTTCTTCTTAAGCAGCACTCTACTTGCACTTATTAAAAACATATTTGTACATATATCTGGCATTCTATGATATATTAAAAATAAATCTACTGACACCATAATTCAAAGGCATCAACCCTTCATTATTATTCTTTCATCCTTGTATATATTTCACACAAATATTAGGTGAATAAAAATATTCTGGGTGGTGTCAATTGCACATTAGTCATCTGTTTAAATAATTCATCCTGCTAAGAAAATAGCAGACGATTTATGAGATGTCTGAGGTAAACATAGTCCCAAATGCTTAATCAGCTGCGTAAGGCCATAATTTCTAACATGAACAGCTCTATCTGTGGCTCAGTTCCCCAATTCACCTACAGTCCGTAGGTTCAGATTTGTCAGGTCTCCCAGAGACTGAGACCCGTCAAGGGAATGAGTCAGGTGACTGTCGGTATCCTGGCTGATTTTGGAGAAATTGGCAAGAGATATGCAGGATTATGCAGACTGTCACTTGTGGCCCAGCTAGATGGTGACTGTGCATGATGCAGGCTGGTAGTGTAGAGACTGGTGAGCAGCTGGAAGCTATGTGCCAGGTGAGTGAGCTTTTACAAAGGAAAAAAGATGCCTGGAACCGAGGTCTCATGAGCTTATATAAGCCTCTAGAAGAATGGGGCTTGTGATGCATTCTAATCCTCTCTCCTCAATGCAATAACTTTTCAGCACAAAACTGGAAGTTAATTTTTCAGCTAAGAAATAAAATTTTAAAAGAATAACTGTGGACACCTAGATCATCAAAGACATCTTTGTTTTTAAACATTTAAGGAAATCTTTTGTAACACACTTTCCCAATTCTTTGATTTCTTAAATGATGTTTTCATGGGCATTAATTAAGAGTCCAAGTAAAATTAAATACTTGAAATGTCAAAATTCCCTCCTTTTACCATGATGTTACTTACTGAACCAGGTATGAAGGTTTGTTTTAACTTGAGGTGTGACCCATACCATAATCTGTAGGTTTTTTCGTCCAGTTCATTTCAGTTCACTAATGGCTAGAATATTGACCTTTCTACATTTCATTTCTAAATACTATCAATTTTCCTAGATACATATTTTATAACTTATATATTCTTATTAGTTGATATTTACAACTGTGTTTTTTATCTTCAGCATGAAGGTCCTGAAACATCCTTAAAGTCAACCTTCCTTTTAGGAATGGATATGTTATATCCATTATGCTTTACCAGGCATAATTTGAGAGTATTCCAATCAATGGGATATATCTTTTGCTACTGTATCAGACAATTTCTGTTTCTATTAATAATGTTGTCATTAGATCAATTTATTTCTTTTTGTTTTCAGGATAAGATTATCAGGTCTTACTTCATTTCTTAGTCTTTTTTAGTCTGGAAGTGCTAGTGAAACCTGTTCATCCCACTGATATTTGATATATATGGTAGCATAGCTTCTGGCATCACAGAAGTGAGCATTTAAGTCAAAGAGGATGACAAACTCACAGGCAAGAGGTGGGTTTATAAAGTAGCTACATTATGGTCTTACTTTCCAAATTAGAAACTGAGAATAATGAAATTAAACAGAAGATCTGCCTATCTCTTCAATGAAAACAATTTAACATTACTCAGTTGCGTCTCTCAGAATGGGGATGTGAATGAAATATTTTGAGCTAATGTGAAGCAGAAAGTGTCAGTTATTTAACTTCATCTCTTTTCTTCCCACCCCCCTTCTGAGAATCCCATTTTTAACTCTCACAACAATCTATGATCATGAGGTCCCTTGATGTGATCAGACTATATTGTTATATCCATTGTGACTGTCTCCTAGAAAACATCCTAAGTCATTTGAGGTTAGGTGGTTAGAATGTGATTTATATTTTTCCATACTGTGGTCTTATCATGCTGCCTTCTTCATAATGTAAATATCGATACATAGTATTGAATGAATAAAAGTGAAAAAAAAAAGAAAAATATATCTTTAACCAGGGTATGGGAAAAAGAAGTATAAACAAGAAGATCACAAAGATGGATTTTCCTTTGCTGAATGCCCTCTCTTCCTCTTTAATATCCAACAAAAAATGGTCACTTTTAGAGCCTCCCTCATCTCCTCTGTGACTCAATTCAAACACTTCCTTATCTACATTCCTTCAAGATTTTATCTTCCATACCACGAATAACATTAAATAATTTACCATGTTTTTGCCCATAAATGTTACTCTCCTTAAATATTTTAATGTTACTGACAAAGAAACCATCTCTCATATAGCTTTACTTTCTAATTTCTAAGTAAATTCTATCATTAAACCCATTGCTGTCAAGTTGATTTCACCTCATAGCAATCCTCTTTAGGTTTCCAATGCTGTAAATCATTATAAGAGGAAACTGTCCATCTTTCCCTGCAGGAAAGCTGGTAAATTTGAAGAGCTGACCTTTGAGTTAGCAGTACAGACAGAGGGGCATTGAAATGTGCTTGAGTTTTGAAGTAAAGTTGTATATTAATCTTCTTCTGTAATGTAGTTTTGAAATGAAAATGAAAAGACTTAAGTTATAATTTCATAGGTATATAAAATAGAAAGAAAAGATCAAGGAAATACTGCATGGTTTGAAATCAGGAAAGGAGTTTGTAAGGTGTGTATTTTGTTTCACTAGGGTTTCAATCTATATGCAACACAGGTCATTGTTGTTGTTGTTGATTGTTGTTGAGTCTAACATGATTCATAGCAACTCTATGAGCAAAAGACCTAAGGCCTTTCCGTAACTATCATCATTTCTCCAAGTTCATAGAGTTTTCCAGAGGCATGTGGTTTAAAGAGTGAATACCATTCCTGCTTCCAAACCTGTTTTACAACTGGGAGCACCAGCAAACACTGTCCACATTGGGAAACCATTCTGGTATTTGATACCCCAATGGTACAAGGTTCAGCATGGAAGGAAACCCAGGTTACTTCATACTGCACATAGACAAAGAGTGATGTACAAACTGGAAGAGTGTTCCTCCAGATATAACAGCACTAGTTTCACTTAGCAGTGGTTAAGTGTCATCAGGTCAAATACGACTGAGATTAAGTTTTGCACAAAAGACTTGTACTCTGTTCTATAACTAACATCATTTCTGTACAGAACTCTGTTCTGTAACTAACACCATTTCTATACATTTGTAGAGTTTAGAGTTTGTAGAGGTTAGAGAATTTGTCGAGTTGCCAGAGGCATCTAGTTTAGGAAGTGGTTGCCACTCCTGCTTCCCAGAATAAATCAGTCTGGAAGCTCATCCAAACATTGTACAAAATGAGTAACCATTATGATATTTTACAAGACTATGGAACAGTGTGCAGCATCACAGCAACACCATGTTGTTCACTTCAGCAAACAGACAAAGGTTACTATTTAAAGAATAATAAATTTGGCCTGAGGGCTGCAGGCACCCAGTCTTAGAGAGAAAAGATCGGTAATGCACATCAAACACAACCCCAAAACCTTCCCTTATGTGCCCAACAGGACTGACATCAAGATGCTAGCAAACAACCAAACTCCCAGAGTGGAGGCTCCAGGCCTAGGCCTGCAGTCCCATTCCCTCCCGCTGTAGGGTTTTAAAGCCAAGGCCTTTGAGCAGACCTCCACCCTAGGCAAAGGCTCAAGGACACCTGCTCTTGGGAGGAAAATAGCTGTAATACACATCAAACACAAGACTCCAAAAACTTCCCTGGCACAGTTGTGGCACAGGTCATTAGGGAGGTTACACTTTATGAGGAGTGTGGTGTCCAGATTGGAGGAAGATTCATCAACAACCTACATTATGCAGGTGGCACAACCTTGCTTGTTGAAACTAAGAATGACCGAAGCCTTTGCTGCAGAAGGTCAAGGGCTGTAATCTTAAATATGGATTGAAACTCAAGCTCAAGAAGACAAAGATTTTCACCACTGGCTGACTGGCAGCACCATGAGATACGGAGAAGAGATTGAGGTTGTTCGCATCTTGGTTGCTTGCTTGGTTCCACAATCAATACTCTTGGCACCAACAGTCAGAAAATCAAAAGACGAATTTCACTGGGGAAGTTACTGTCACAGACCTCTCCAAAGTGCTAAAGAGCAATAATGTTAATCTAGAGACTAAGGTGTGCCTGAGGCAGGCCATGAGTTTAGCAATTACATCCTGTGCATCAGACAGCTGGATAATAACTCAGGATGATAGAAAAATCGATATCTTTGAGTTGTGGTGCTGGTGAACTCTACAGAACATACCATGGCCTGCCACGAGAACGAACAGATCTGTTTTGAAGAGAGTGAAACCAAATTTCTCTTTGAAGTCTAGGATTTTGAAGCTCCATCTCAAATATGTTGGGCACATGGCCAGGAGGGACCAGTCTTTAGAGAAGAATTATCATGCTAGGAAAGGAGAGACAATGTAGGAAAGGAAGATTTTGACTGACATGGGTTGATGCAGTACCTGGATACTGGTTCAGGATAGGGCAGGAATCTGAGTAGTGCACATAAGGTCTCTATGAGTTGCAGGCGACTCAATGACACATAACCACAACACAAACATATAACTAAAAGACAAAAAAGTAAACAAGAGAATTTACAGATAATATATATTTAGCTAGAGGGTGGTTTTGTGTAAAGTAACATGAAGGTCACCAATCCATTTCCTGTATCACTTAAAGCTAGATATTCTGGGTTATAGAGGTTTGCATACTATATTTTAAAAAGAATAGACTTTTTTAACTAAAAATGCATTGAATCTTGGATTTTATTCACTGAGAAATGTTTTGTCATCTGTTTCTTTCTATATTTATGATTATCCATCAGTATTTATTCTGAATAAAGAATATTTGCCTGAAGCCACAGTACTAGACAACATCATCACAAATTTGCATCTAGCTCAAATTTCTTCCAAACTCTTCAGTCCTGTGTCTTCCTTTTTGTGTTGGAATCAGGAATTTTATATATTTATCTGAACTAATACTACTGAATATGCACAGAGAAAATCCTAGCAGCCTTTAGAGAATAAAAGCAAATCAATAGTAATATCTCTTAGAATAGGAGCACTTTTGTTGACAGAAGAAGCCTAGTTTAATGGGAAGGAAAGCAATCTTCATTTTCAGTTACATTATTGGTCTGTGCATGAGAAATATGTTCCGACCACTTCTATTACATTTAAAGGGAACATAATATGTTCAGCCTAAAGACAGAAAAGGCCTGAATTTACAGAGATGAGCAGTGCATGACTTATCACACAAACTCACAGAAATATTCATGAATTTGAAATGTTTTTACTTCATCTTTAGTCTCCTCTGAGCTCCAACATCTCATTTAAAGCCATTTATCCCTTTGCTCTAAAGAGACGTATACAAGAGCTGTTCATATTATACATTGATAGCTGTCATACTTCTATTCTTGGAATTAAAATCTCACTCAATGGTTAATAATGATGATGGTGATGATGATAATAATATTACTTTCAGAAGGAAGTATGAGAATGTCTAAATATATAGGCGGTGTTCTTGTGGTACACCTTCGAGGCAGTACTGATTCATAGCTGATACTCCACTAGGTTTTCTGAAGCCGTAAACTGAAGGATGAGATTGTCCATCAGGTTGGCAGCATAAGTTCGTACTACCAAACAATCAGAGCTCTTTGCTGTATTGATGTCTATATGACTCAATGACACCTAACAACAACAATATAACCACCTAAAGGAGCTCTAATGATGTAGTCTATAGACTAAACAGCAATGAGTTTGAGACATTTTTACATATACATATAAAAATTAATCACATTGAGACAGTACATCAATATAGTGCTATATAGTATGTGCAAATAGGGAGCACTGGGGGCTAATTTGCACTGCAATCTCTAAGGTACATGGTTTGAATCAACCAGCTGCTCTGTGACTTCTTCCTCTGAAAATACCTGCTGGAGGGTCAGCTATGGGTTGGTTCCAACTCGATGGCACACAACAGCAACAGTATGTATAAATAGCCAGTTCACTGCATTGGCCAGATATCAAATCCTGGTCAAATGGGCTTCGAAGGCAGTGTTATGCTCACCACCACACCATCAATGCTGAGTTCCTGAGGCACAAGGGGTTGCAAAGCTAATCAAAATATGAAACCTCTCTGACAATTGAAATCTACCACTGGTTCCTTGAGGGAAAGATGGGCTATTTCCTACTGCAGGATTACAGTCTCTGAAAAACCACTGGAGGACAGCTATAATTTAGTTGTGACTTCAAGATAATGCATTGAATTTTTTAGTTGATATATAAACAAAATGCACTTTGATCAAATAGCTTTTTCTTATGCTTTTATGTAATAAATAAAAGTAAAAACTGAGGAGTAAGATGATAAACCACATCAAATCCACAGTTGTCAAGCCAATTCCGACTCATGAAGACCCTTCATGGCTTTTCCGAACCTTTCACTAATTTTCCAAAGCAACTAATCTTAACAGAAGCTGACTGCTTCATAGTTTCCCCATGAAGCTCTAGGTGGATTTGAACCCCCGACCTTTCAGCTAACAGCACAACATCTAACATGCTATGCCACCAGGGTTCCTTTTAAATAATTATTAAGTAATCAATAATTATTGTACATTTTAATATCAGTACAGTTATTATTTCTAATTCAATTTGAAAAAAGAGAGACATGGACTAGTAAGTTCAGTAACTTCCTTCTTAAAAAGACAAGTAGTAGCTACTGATCTTTCTGCACTGCAAAAGGATTAGTAAACAACAGTAAAAGAAGTTTGACATATAGTGAAAATGGAAATTATCTATTCTAATTATTTACTAAAAATAAAAATTCGCCACTAGAACACGTAGTCAAGCACCCGAATTTCCTAGAATGAATTCTTTAACACAGCATATTTATTTGTGTACAAAAGATAAATGAGTAACACAACCATTGTCTATTCTTTAGATTTTATTTCTTTGCTCATTTTTTTGTTTGGTGCTGCCCACCAAAGGATGTTATAATTAATTTTATCTTGATAAAATGAAATACAGAGTTCTGATAGTTACAGCTGCACAGTTAAAAAAAAATATAACTGCTTCAAAACGATTGTTTGTTTCAATTATGTTTCATTTAAAACACATTATTTCTTATTATTCTCTTAAATAGCAGAAATTAAAATAAAGATGAATAGCTACATGGAATTACTCTAAACATTTTCATAGTATTTCATTACCTTTAACAAAAATTATTTCAGTTTTGATGTTTCCAAACTGCTATGTCCAGTAGAAAGTTCACTAAAGCCAGAGTAGGCACTAATGTATTACAATACTACCACAAGGTGGCTCCAAACACCTAGATATTGTCTTTTACTTCTTGACCTGGAGTAAGTATAGTTTTCTTTTTTTTTTTAACCTGGCATATATATATTTGCCAGAAATATTAGCAGCAATATATCCAACAAATGGGCCACTATCTCATACTCCCTGAATATCTACATCCTGACACTGACCAAATTTTGAAGTCAAATGCGTATCAGTTCAAAATACAGATACTCAAAACTTCAAATGGTTGAAAACCTTATCAAAGTTGAATTACTTTCTAAGAAAATTTTTTATTAGCTTGTATATTTAATCATTCAATTATGCTGTCATTTTAAAAATTAATTTATCCTATTTAAGGTTGCTACGAATGGCAAGCAACTTCACGGTGCATAACAACAACAAGAATCTTGTATGTTGCAAAAAGCTGTTTTCTCATTCCATCTAAATGGGGGG
This sequence comes from Elephantulus edwardii, assembly GCF_000299155.1. Taxonomy (NCBI): domain Eukaryota; kingdom Metazoa; phylum Chordata; class Mammalia; order Macroscelidea; family Macroscelididae; genus Elephantulus; species Elephantulus edwardii. The sequence goes on along the minus strand of NW_006399923.1, from coordinate 6,284,279 downwards.
GGAGTATGTTAATTAGTTAATTTTTTCTTTCATTTTCATCTTAGAATGATTATAGAAATATAAAACTAAAGCAAAAATATTTCTATTAAGCCTTTAGAAATGTAAGTCTACATATTCGAAGTACATTTAAAAAAAAATCAAGCATACTAATCTTAAGACTCAAAATCTCATTGCCTTCAAGTTAGAACTGACCCTCCTCATTGACTTTCCATTGTGTTTTCAAGGATGAAAATTAAAAAGGGGAGACATTGCCTGTCTTATTCCTCAGAGGTGTTGGTGGAATCAAACTGTCAGAAAGTTTAGGAGTACAACACCCTATGGACTACACCACCAGGGCTTCCCAAAACACAAATGCACATATTATTAATGAAAAGATGTAAATTAGATAACTTTATCACTAAGCCATAAATGGAAATATTTTAGCCTTTTGTTATAAAATACTTTTTATATGAACTTCGGGAAAAAATGAATAAGTGATCCAAATATTTAGTAACTATAATATGCAAAAGAGAGTGACTTCAGTTAAATAAAAAGTAAATGTAAATATGACTATAGTATATAAAATGAATTCATAATCTTTATTATACACATTACATTGTATCTGTTAGCTTGGCTTAACACTCTTTTTTATCTCAAGTGTATACTGCTGGATAAGACAAAATGCTATGGATACTGTTATTAAAACAGATACATTAATTAGTCTTGAATTCTAAATAAAATTGAAAATATAAAAACTATGATACTGTTTTCAATTCCTAAAATGACTTTAAGGGGTATTTTTGGTTTGCTTGCTTGCTTATTGTTTATGTAAATCATAGAACCAATTTCTGTTGCATGTAAATTACTATGAAACAGAACCACAAAAAATGGAAGGGAAATGCTAAAACGAATGATTTTTAAATTGATCTTCACATCACCTTGAAAGAGAAGAGTGAAAAGAGTGAATTACATAAATAAAACCTGTTAATATTTCCCCATATTGCAGTAAATTCTCTATCTTCATCAGTTTCAGTCTAAGAAAGCGGTAGCCCACTGACCTTTTAGGCTTGTAATACAGACTGCAGAATTATTCTTCAGATTTATAGGTATCAAAACTTTAATGGGATTATTTCTGTAATGCACTGCTTCTGTTCATCATTCTTTTTCTAATTCTCATTACTCTGACCTCAAGAAGGAGAAATTGTGAGAGGAGCCATTACTGCAGTATATTCAGAAATGGTTCGGGTTTCACCTGAGCGAGTTTATGTGGCTGATGGTGCTCAAAACAGTTAGTCTACATTTTCCTAATGCTGTCTCCCTTCTATGTCCTCTTTTCAATTCCTTCATATAATTCCAAAACTGATTCTCTAGGTCATGCAATGACTGTCTGTGATACTCAGAATGCTATTCAAGTTTTTAGGTTACCTCCTCTCTCTTCACACTACTAGCATTGTCACAATCATTAGGAAATTAAAATATTTACAGTCATTTTATGTAGATCTGTCTTCAGTTCAATAATAAATTATATGTGTCCATTCTAGGTATCTAATAAACTGATGGTGTCTTGGAAATGACATAGTTCAAATTCTAACTTTTACAATACGGAAAAATAAAATGAAGAAAGGGATGCATATGTCATCAGTAGGATCAGTGACAGAATCTGACTAAAACACAGAGGATTTCTTAATTCAATGCAAACACAAACTAATTACTTAAATCTTTAGATCAAGGCATGTTATACATTCTGAATTATAGCAACCATACATGCAGAGAGTGTAATTGCCTCAGAGGTTTTCCACAACTATAATGAGGATAGTGCATTGGAGAGTCTCAGATTAGCTCAGGATAGGGAAGGGCTCAGTGCTATTATGCATAGGGTAGCTATCAGTCATACTAGACTCAATGACACATAACAACAATAACAATCTTATTGAAAGCAGATTGTCTCAACTTTTCTTTCAATTCACAGCCAAGTGTTACAACTACTACACAACCAGGGCTTCTTAAAATAAAATCAAGTCGATGTTAATTACAAAACAGTATGCACACCAATGTTTACTGAAGCATTATTCACAATAGAATCACAATTAAAATTTTATTAAAAAAAGAATAAGCTATGATCCTATATTTTCTAACAGGGTCATAGACTGTATGTTTCACATAATGAGTTTAACCTATTAAACAACTTGCCTCCGTAAACTATGAACTTTGAAAAATGTCGATAGTTGTAGAGGGGCTACAGGCCTTTTGTTCATAGGGTCACTATGAGTCATAATAGAGTTGAAGACAATCAACGACAATAACAATGAATTTAAAAAAAGAAACAGTGGACAACTTTGTCCAAATGAAACCTTTTATTACTAAAAACAAGGATGGAAACAGCCTGAGTGCCTATTAATGAACAGATGGATAGAACTATGGTGCATTCTCACAAGGGAGTACTACGCAGCATTAAAAAACAATGAACTTGTGAAATACCATATAACATAAATGACTCTAGAGGACATTCTGCTGCGTGAAAGCCACAAAAGGACAAGTCAGTCAGTCACAAAAGGAAAAATGCTATGTAACATCCACTGTTGTAAAGGCAAGAGAAATATTTACATGAGAAGAAAGTCAATGTCATGTTATTATGGGAGGAAACTGGAGGGAGGGATAGAAAATTAATGAACAGATAATGAAAAGTTTCTAGAAATGGTTGAAAGAAACTACAAACTAGAATAAATGAATTATTAGGTACTGTGTATATTGTAATTAATATTATGAAAAGTATGCATGTTTGAATGACTGAAAACATAAACACATACATGCTTTATAAATGTTCACATAAATTACAAAAATAATTTATTTTTTAATTATTAATTTAGTTTGTTTATTTTTCATTTCAATGAACATCTACAGAGATTTTGGAATTCCATTCATTCATTGTTGCACCCTTCTCCCCGCACAACCCCCCCCCTTTGCTCCTCTCCTTGAAAAGCAAAAGAAAAACTCCCTCGTTTTTTAAAATACCAATGTTAATACTTGTTTAACAATTACAATCAAAAGAGAATGAGTTCCTTCAAGCATTTCTACTATGAATGAACAAAGATGTCATAAGTTACACAATACCAGTTGGAATAATCTGTTTACCAGTGCTCTTACTAATTAAATAAACAAGCATAGGAGAGAAAAATAACACTAGAACATCTATCAAAAGATGTGTTGCATTGAGAAAATCTGCTGTTAAGTATCTCTTCAAAGTGCTAAAAAGCAAAGATACCTATTTAAGACTAAGGTGAGCCTGATGCAAAGCCATAGTCTTTTCAGTTATTCCCTATGCATTTGAAAGCTGGACAATTAACAAGGATCAGTGTGGTTATTGTATACCATTGACTTAGAAACGACCCAAAGCAACCCTCCAGTGTGTTTTCAGAGACAGTCAATCTCACATGAGAAGATTGCCCATCTTTCTCCCATGGAGCATCTGGTAGATTCAAATAGCCTGCAGATTGTAGTGCAGCTTCTTGCCACTGGGCCACCAGAGAAGAAGAATGTATGGTGATGGAGAAGAATACTCAATATTCCATGGACTACCAAAAAGATAAAGAAGTCTTTCTTGGATGAATTGTAACCAAAGTGCTCCTGAAAGACACTTATTTGAATATAGTTTCAGGATGAACAAGTGCTAGGAGAAAGACAACATGCTATGAATAGTGAATTGTCAGCCAAAGAGAGGAACCCCCCCCCCACACGATGGACTGGAAGAGTAATTACACTAGGCTCAGTGGTGCGTAGGGCGCTAGATAGGGCAAGGTTCAGATCTGTTGTTGATAGAGTGGCTATGAGTAATAGTATACTCCATAGTACTTTACACTATGTATTGTCCTAGGTATTGTCAGCATTTTTTATGTATCGGTTCTTAAAAGCATGATAATTACACTATTTCATAATCATAATTATTATTAATTACATATTATTAATGAGAAAACTATGAAATTTGGTATATATGTAATCAGTGATAGTGCCAGGATTTTACCCAAACAACCTACTATCACAGCCAATGTTTTTATATACTTAAAGTCTTTTAAGAATTTTTAAATTATATCTAATGTTCTTAATGAGAGAGAAAAATCTATAGGTATGCAGATATATCTGTGTGTATTTTTTCTAATAAAACGAGTCTTTGGCATATATTCACATTAAAGAGAAATTATATAGGCACAAATTCAGAACAGTGTGGTCATATCTGAAACTTAGTTGCTACTATGCATTGAATCGAAGTCCTGTTGCTGTAATGGTACCTTTGAGGTTGCTAACCTAAAGGTCAACAGTTCAAATCTAACAGTTACTCCAAGGGAGAAATATGAACAGTCTCCTTTCAAGATTTATAGCTTCAGAAACCTGATGAATGTGCCTTATGAGTCAGAACAAAAACTGGATTGTTGTTTTTATATGCAATGAGTATTTTCATTTCCTCTATGTAGAAGGTCTTGACCATAAGAACTTGCAGCAATAAAACATTTGAGCCCATTTGATCTTCCAGTGCACACTTTTTTTTCCTCTTCAGGCTTTGAGCCTCGGATGACTCTATTAGAATTTCTATGCTAGTCTCAAAGTTGTACCCTTGCTATATATGTTGCAAGAAGACTGCTGATATTTTCTATTTGAAAGACTGCTGATATTTTCTATTTGAAGGCAGTCTGTAGTTACTTTTGATGCAAACCCAAAGGCTGAGCACTTCATATAGTCTGAATCCATCAAAACTGCTAAAAGAGAAACATGAGTAGCTTCCTTTAATTAAGATTTAGAGCTTGAAGAAACAGGTAGATGGTTGCTATGAATCAGATCCTACTCACTGACAATTAGTTTGAGTTTTGATCAACAATCAAGGTGGGTGCCTTAGTCAGAACACAAGTTCCTCATCTCAGGGGACACTGAATGAGTCTTTAACTACATAAATTCATCTTGAATTAATTTAGTGACTCCTTATGCCAGTCTACTGAAACACATTGTCTCCATCAATTGTGGAGTTTACAACAAGAAGTAAAGATAAAGCATCAATCAATGATTTTTTAAAGTGTCTGGTATTTATTACTCATAATTTAATACAAATTTGATTGGAGTAGCAAGTCAAGTACAATGGCGCACTGTAAGAGATGACTTTCCTTAAGTTTGTGCCTGTGACTATCTACACAAAGACTAGTTTACAGCCTTTACTTAAACTTGGTGAGTGAAGAAATGATGGAATGTGGAATGAATGAATGAATAGATATTTTATAAGTTATTTTCACTAGTCTATGTAATCGAAAATCAAAGTTGCACATTCATTGTTAGAGAGATGACTGTTCAATTTCCCTGCTATATAATTTTATTACTTGTCCATAAAAAGAAATCATCTAGAATATATTTATGCATATTCTTATTAGAAAGTGCATTATGTTTAATTGTTAGTATCTCACACTTAAACCTGCCTCAGACAGACATATAGTTTCTGTTGTGTACAGTTCAGTTGGAACCAACCCCTTGCTCTCAGTGGATTTTCAGAAGCAATTAATCAGTTAATTGTATGAGAGGAGGTAAGGAGATTGTCCACCTTTCTCTCACAGAGAAGCGGGTGGATTTGAACCATGTACCTTTGTGTTGGCAGCAGGATTCCTTACACTAAGTAACACTACAGCGTGTGTGTGTGTGTGTGTGTGTGTGTATGTGTATTTATAGATACTATAATTTAATACAATTTTTTGTTATTTATGTAGTTTGGGCACAAAGCAACTTTCGAAAAATGTAATTAATTAGAATCTAACGCAAAATATGAGTCTTTTTGCTTTAAATACCAAGAAACAATTTTAACTTATGAAGAGCTATGGAGATTAAACATATAAAATATTAAGTAGTAATATTTAGAGACCTAATATGAAAATACCATCGAAATACTGGCTTGTGCTACACATTATCATAGTATTTAGTCTTTTACTACTCAAAAATCAAACGTGTATGGGGGTCGAGTTGGAACTGACTCACAGCTGACCCTTCACTGGGTTTTCAAAAGTTATAAAAGACACAGGAAAAGATAACTCGTCTTTCTCCAAAGAAGCATCGAAAGGATTTGAACTGGCTGCCTTTGGGTTGGTAGCACAATTCTCTATTCACTAGTCTTTCAGAGCTCCTAAATAGTAAAATATTCCTAATGGAATTTAAGGAGTAGTGGGATGTATGTGACATCTTAGCTTTTTCTAGGAAGTTTTCATTCACAGTTGTTCCTTTTCAAACTCATCAGTAAATTGGTGTAAGCTAATCCTCATCTATGTAGTGTGAATTAATATCTTCGCTCTGAAGTCAAGTTCAGAGTAGTCGTCATCTCTAATTTTACATTTCTATTGAGCTGGATGGTCTCACCCACAATCCTCCTGGCCTAGTTTTGACTGTCAATATTGAGGTCCTCTAATGCTTTCTTCCACAAATGTAGTCAATCTGATTCCTTTGCAGCCCATTAGGCTCCATAGTAAATCCATGTGTAAAGTCGTGGTTTGTGTCTTTTAAAAAAGGTATTTGCAATGAATAAATAACTTAAAATACAAATACTTGAAGTACTTGTTGCAGAGGAATGCGGCCTTTGGTAATAATTGCATTTAAATATCAAGAAAACAAAGATTCTTACTAACGGACTGATAGGCAACATGATGAATGGAGAGGAGACTGAAATTGTCAGTAGTTTCATCTTGCTTGGATCCACAATTAACACTCTTGGAACTAGCAACCAGGAAATTAGGAGATGTATAACACTGGGAAAATCTGCAATTGGGGACCTCTCCCAATTACTGAGGAGTAATGATGTCAGTCTGAGGACTAAGGCACATGTGTTTCAGGCCATAGTCTTTCTGATCACTTAGAATGCATCTGAGAGCAAGACAATGGATATGGATGGCATAAAAGAATTGATGACTTTGAGATGTTATGTTGGAGAAGAGCACTGAACATCCATGGACAGCCAAAAGAAGGAACAGGTATGTCTTTGAGAGGGTGCCACCAGAGTGCTCTTTGGAGGCAAGAATGATAAGGTTTTGCCTCACATACTTTGATCATGTTGCTCAGAGGGGTTATTCCTTGGAAAGGCACATGATGCTGGAAAGGGTAGAGGGTAGTGAAAAAGAGGAAGACCCTTGGTCAAGTAGATTGACAAGGTGACAGCTGCAATGGGCTCTCGTGTGTCAGGAAGCGTGAGGATAGCACAGGACAGAACAAATTTCAGATCTTTTGTTCATAGGGCCACTATGAGTCATACTGGACGCGACAGCATCTCACAACAACAACAACAACATTAGGCTAGATGCCAGGTAGAGATTGTAAATCTACAATTAAAGTGACTGTGGGCATAGTGCATAAGGCATTTTCATTAATGGTTTCAGGGGCTATTTTTTATTAAATATTCAAGACTATCTCAGAGCAATAGTTTCAACGTTTTGCCACCCTCGAAACCCAAGCCCCTTGCTGTTGAATCTATTCTAACTCATAAATCTATTCTAACTCATACTAAATTTTTGTAAAGACTACACTCCACGCAGTGCAACTCCATTAAGAGCAACAGTTCAGCAAATAAGGTTATTTCCTGAAATTTAGACTTTTAGAAAATGTTCATTTTTATATCCCTGTTGATTATTCATTTTTTAAGAAAAATTACTGAAAATAAAATTATATAAAATGAAACTTTTGCTATTCCCAACTTAGTGAAGATTCACAAATAATTTTAAATCATCACCTAGCTTTAATTAATTAAAAGTTTTTATGTTTATTTTAAAAGGCATACTAAATAGAAATAATTCTCATTCTTCTGAAAAAGGAAGTGTTTTCTCCCACCAGAGAAGAAAAAAAAAAGTATAAAAAATCCCATAAAACTTATTTACAGAGAAGGCTATAGAAAAATATTCCATCATTCCAGAAAAAAAATAAAAATTTATGTAACAGAAACATTATATACAAATATATTTTATATAAACATTACACATAAATATTATATCTTTGTATAAAATGAAGAGAAGAAAGATGTGAGAAGTATAAATTTCTTTTCCATACTACTATTCCATTTTGAACTGCTCTCCTAAAGAATAACTGAAGCATTAGGGAAGGTGATGAATAAAGAAATAAAGGCTTTCCAGAGATTCTTATTCATGGAGAAAAGCTTTTATTCAAATGCAGTAAGCTAAATGCTGACAAAATAAATGTGCATGCTGGTGGTTTTCACTCTCCAGAGACTACATATTGAAAAGTCACTCTGGTGACAAAACACAGTTCAAGACTACAGAACAGGAATAACCTTAACTTCTCAGCTTACGGAAGAACTCAAGAAAAAAAGAACACTATTACACATGATTAGTCATTTTGTATTCAGTTTATTCTTATTTGACAAAGCATCATGAACATTTACACCAATAGTATCTTGCTTTTATGCATCTCTAAACATATTAAAAAAATCCACAAAACAAAGAAAAAGCAACAACAACAACAACAAAAAAACAACAACAGGTGCCCTGGTAGACTAGTGATAAGGAGTTGAGCTGCTAAGCTGAACACACACACTTTGAATCTGCAAACTGCCTCACGGGAGAAAGATAGGCACTCTCCAGTAGGATTTACTGCCTCTGACTAACCACTGGAGGATCAGCTATGACTCAGTTTCATCTTGACAGTACATCATAACAACCACAAAATAAATAAATACCACATAAAAAATAGAAGTAATGCATACTCGTTTTTAAGAGTGGATTTAAACCAATTAGGTTAGTGGTAATAATTTGAAATTATAAATAAAATATTAAAATTAAAACAATTCACTAAGTAATGTACATGTAGAAGATTTATGTGATAAACACAAAACCCAAACAATTTCTCAGATGCATCAAATATTTTTATATGTGCTTGAAAACAATACCTGAAATGAAAATATTAATTGTAGGGGTTTTTTCCCCTTAGAAATGTCAAATTATTCAGAAATATACTGCTTCTTTTATATTTAAAGACTGAATCTAAGATTAGGAAAAGTGTATTACTTTCAGGATCTTAAATGTTCCACTTCAAAGGAAGTTTGTTCAATGCCATTTTATTGAGAGTGAAGTTAAGTGAACACAATGAGAATCAATTGCAGTTTAGAAACCTAAATCAACTGTGTGCACCAAAAGACACTAATTTTTTTCTAATAATCTAAGCAAAAATGTTGATTGCTTTTATAAGTTCATACACATATATCAACTTTCAACTTCAATTCTTATACTTAGAAATATTATGTAAAAACTATAGAGAATGACCAAAATAACTCAACTTAAACATTTAATCCTTTATTATTTTGTATTTATCAAGAATTCTACATTGATTGCTAAAATTTGCTTACCAAAAGCTGGCGCTAAAGCAAGAGAATCAATGGCAATGATCTTATATGTGTGTAAAGGTAAATATCATATGGTAGATGTTATTATATACCAGACATTGTTGAAAAATCACTAATATTTGCTCCTTGTAATATAAGAACGATGAATAGATGTAATGAAACAATGTTCTTCAGAAAAAAACCTATAAATTGTTGTATTTATTATTTTAAATCAATAATCTGTTGAAATATGTCAATATTGATTGGTACAGTAACTCAACAATGACTCTCAATTGATAACTGATGTACTGAGAATAATAACTTACACTGATGTATCCTAAATTCTTATAGTTTGGTGTAGTTATTTAATTTATAAAAGCTGAATTTCTCATATTTTCCTTGCAAGAGCAGTAAGTTTCATTGGTGCCAATTTCAATTCCTTAAAAGCTTCAGTGCTATAATATCTGGAAGTATTGCTTTCATTTTAAGTGAGACACTCTAGCCAACTAAATTGTCATAGACCTTATTCTCTAATGCAATGGAACATATAATAAATCCAGTGTATAATGTGAAAGATGAGACTCACAAAAATATTTCACAGAGAGCAATGTATAAAAGTGCATGGAAAATTTATTCAAGGACTTTTATACTTATTCTAAGTTATAGGAAGGAAGGAAGGAAGAAGAGAGGAAGAGGAAAGGAAGAACAGGGGAGAAGAAAAGAAACACCGAAGGATGTAGGGAGGAGGAGGAAAGCTAGAGAGGGAAGAAGGAAGGCAGACAAGAGCATAGGCCAAGTTTATGGGCAGCGGCAGCAGCAGCAGCAGCAGCAGGGCTCTGGAGTATTGAGGCATGCCAGTTAATGCTGAATTTCCTGTTGTGAAGCAAAGTTGTTTTACAGTTTATAATCTATTGCTTAATCCTGTCCTGAAGCTTGAAATGCTTTTAATTTTAGTTTATAGTTCTTTGTGATACAGAGTATGTATAATCAAGACAGCTTTCAAAAATAAAAAAGGATTGAAAATTTAGATCATATGATTTGGCAAAGTGTTTTAATGCTACTGACAACTCTCTGAGGTGATGTATCCCTTTACTGCGAGGAATTGTTATATGGAGGCATTTTCGCCTCCCACAGGCAAGCATTATTTTTAAAGGAATATGACATTTTATGTCCTAAGATTACTTCAAATGCAGTTTCATCAATCTTCATGCAGTTAGAAGCTTTCTGTTACTTTAAATTTCTCTATCACTGTGGTTAGAATTAAAAAAAAACACACACAGAAAGAAAACAAACAACAAAACACACCAAAACGCAACTTTCTTAGTAAGAGACTATATATATGAGAATGAATTATGGCATAAGGACATTAAAGAATGGTTGAAATACTTTCTCATTTTTAAGAAAGTTATCCTTCCAAGAAGTTGTATTGATAATAAAGTAGTAAGCAAAAGCTAGACTGAAAAAAAGAACAAAAACTCATCAGATTATTTGAAATAGTCAATGTTAATATTGCATTCAGGATAATGCATTCCGAGAACTGTACAACTTTAATGTGATAGATCTCATTTTTACACAATGTTTTCTGTTGGATGGGTGGAATAGTGACAAAAAAAAAGTATAGAAGGGGAAGTAAATGGAATGGTGGAATTTAGAGACCTTCTAGTTAAGAAAATCAACACAACTGGTTTTTAAAAGAGGGAAGGCTCAGGGGCTCATAATAAAATGTCAGGTGACATTGTGAGGCTATTGAATAGCAGAAGAAAGACAGAGGTGACCCTGAGCTCATACTGTTATCTTAGAAAACAGGCATTGCTTGTTGATTGTTTGAGTTTTTATCTTTTATTATGAGTGAAAACAAACCACAGTTTACTGTTATTTGAGGTATTAAACTCATAAATGTTCAGAGGTAATGGCAAGGGACCCTATGACATTACATGGAAATAGAAAGTGTACTTTATTTTTTCCACATTTCAGAATACTGTCTACCTGCTTATTTCAGGTTATGGTAAGTTTAACAACATAAAAATCTCTAGGGGGGAAAAAAATCCCTAGATGGACTCATGGCCTGAAGAATTGTCAAGAATTAGGAATAGATATCTCTCTGTTAACTTCCATTCCCCAGCTGTCTCTTCATAGTGCGATTCCAGGCATTATTTTTCTCCAAAATACTCCTAACACAGACCATAGGCAATACTCATTACAATGCTTCAACTGTGATATTATTGTTCAATAAAGGAATACTAAGAATATCAACTTCCTTTATACCATTTGTTTTTTAACTTGAATTGATATTTGATGTGATTTACATGTATTAAGATTAAGTAAACAGATTTTTCCTGTGTGAGTTAATCACAGTTTTCCAAAGTACAGCTAAAATGCAGAGAACAAATACCTAGGTAAAAGTATATACACAAGGATACGTAATATTTTTCTTTTATTTCTCTTATTTACATTTTGATACTTTCACTATCTAATAAGCACTTCTAATGTGGCAACAGTATTAGACTGCAATTTGCATAATAGAAATAAGAATATATTATATGTAATGCTTTTGAAGTCCAAGGGCTAGACTAAAGGTACTTGAGTTTACATGCCTTGATTTGTATTAATTGCTTATTATGCAACACCATTACTGATAATAACACTTAACAAAAATACAGTTCAGGCTGCTGCTGAATCAGCACCATCGGGGCAATGCTGTCCTGTGCTGCAGCCTAGCGGAATGATGTGGTACAAAAAATGACATATTCCAGGAGGATTCAGTATCATCACTCGGTGGAAGGTGGCTTAACTAACACAGAAAACAAGTCAAATAGCTAGTTTATAAGATTATAAACATGCCTATTTGAAAAAATAAGAGTCAATAAAAAAAACAACACCCTAATCTTAACAAGGTTCACACAATCTAGAAGCAATCTTCCCCAAATGTAAATATTATGTTTTTCACTTTAAAACAAAAAAAAATTAGAACTATCTCATGGTCAGATAATAGTACTTGTCTTACTAGTATACTGGAACATGAATATTGCTATGTCCTATCCTCCCCATCTCCTTTTCTTTCTCAAAGACATTCTAGTAAGAGTAGAAGTCTAACAAGGAAATATTTCATTGTCTTCCTGTGCAGTTCTAGTCTTGTCAACAAACAGTTTTTGTAAATCTTAAGGCACATCCTACCAGCTCTGATTGAGCACCAGGCATTTTAACCATTGACCTCATACATATACATATTCATGTAGGGGCTCACACAGTTGGCATGCTCTTTTCCCATCGCCCTTTGGCTTCATTTATTTACTTCTTTTCCAGACAATTCTATTCTTTTCCTGGAGTTAGAAAAGGCATAGGCATTCACCAGGGGAGTCAGTGTGTCAGCAGCAACTATTTGAAACCAAAGAAGTAGCTGACTTAGTGAAAGCCGACATTGACTCCCACTTTCCAAACACAACCAAGAAAAAGAAAAAGGTAAGGGCAAAACGAAACAGCTCTTTATGTTTTTATCCTCAGAATGGGTTTGCATTTGATGATTTCTTAATGCAAAGGGCACACGCTGTTTAGGCTGAAGACTCTCAGCCTTTAAAGGCCCCTCCCCAGATAATAAGCCAATACATACATCCTTTCCTTGTGCACTGCACACTAAATAAATACGTGCCACATTTACACCAGGTTGGGGCTGGGGGGCGGGGAGGGCACATAACCTAGATGACTATTTCTCTAGGACACAACCTCGTCCTAGTTCTTCACCATCTTAACTGAAAATGAAAATACTCTGTCAATGACATAATGTTTTCATGAAAGTTCTGCTAATTAAAAATCCTCACCATACCAGACCTAAAAAAAAAAAAAATGAGCACCCTCTTGCCAAGTGTTCTTCACCACAGAGGGGCTCTTGTAGCTGGCATTTTAAGAAGGAAAGAGAGGGGGATGGTGAGGGGGAAGAAAGTCTACAGGCATATGCAATGAAATATAACAGTTGTTATCAGCATCAGACAGATTATTTTTAACATAAATCTTTCAAGAAAAAAAAATACGAAGATGATATAGAATGTATATCCAAATAGATGAGAAGTAATAGATGTGCAGTTTTGGAGAACAGAAGCTTTTCTTGGAATGACAGACCTCAATTTGGGGAATTAAATCTGATTTTTGGGAAGTAAAAGATGATAGGTCAGTTTTAAATGATGACTGTCTCTGATGGCACATGCACACCTCCCCTCCTCTTTAATGATAAGAAGGTAGGTTTTTATTGTACTAGCACCAAACGAACACTTTCAGACTACTGATTTTGCCCATGCTTACAATGCTATCAATAGTTACTTCCTGAGGACAGGCATTTAGACTTGCAATGTTCTGCATTCATTTAATACCACATAAAATATGGATTTTATTGCAGCAGACAACAATAAATGCTGCAACTGCTGACAACATGCATTTAATCTCTCCTCTTCGTCTTTCCCACCTAATACTGGCAGCTCATATACAAAATGTGAAGACAGGAATTACGTCTACTCTGTTTCTGATGGGTGTCAATCTGTGTTATTTGGGTAGCGGCGTAGTGACCATTGGCAGTTTCAAGGCATCTGTCTTTTGCCTCTCATGCCTCTTCATCCTGAGCGAGCGGTGAACTCTCACCATGAATAAGTCTAGAGTGAATCCATTCAAATGAACAGTAAACTAATGTTAAATAATGTTAGAGTTCCCACCAACAGTATTGTTATCCATTAAGCTGATTTTTAAAATACAGACAATACCGCATGTGACAAATTACACTCTATAACATTTTAACCATTTGCTCAGAGTGAATGAAGTCCCAAGCCCACTGTTGAGCATAATATATAATTTATCCAGTTAAACATTACCTACAGTACACATAGTCAAACAGTCCCTTCTAGAAGCCAATACATAAAGTTGCATGTTTAATTTCCTTATTCATGTATTAAAGGTAACTAATTTGAAATCATTGCTAAATACAACTTAAGCACAAACATTTTTTTATTTTCCCTTCCGGAGAAGGAAATAAAGAACCTTTAAGGGAGTTAAAATAGAATAGAGATGAAGTCTTCCTACCTTTATATTTATTTTTTTTGTCAGCTTCTGGAAAACGGAAGTTGGTTCCAGCCAAAATAACCCTGGAGAAATTGTCACTAGGTCCCCCTCTGTTTTGTTTGTTTGTTTGTTTGTTTTCAGCGGTTATTTTCTACCACTGGATTCTACTTCCATCTAACTCGAGCTTTCTCTCAGCCTCACTTTTAACTCTGGACGGCAGGGAACCGAAGAAAACGGGGGCGAGCTCTCTCTCTGATTGGCTTTCATTCAGTGCTTCTGATTAAGGAGAAGAGAGAAGGGGGGGGGAGAAAAGAACTGGGAGGAAAAAGCCCTTCCTCACACAGAGAGAAAGGTTCTGCTGATAGAGCTGCAGCACTCGCCATGGGAAGGTTAGAGACTGGGGAAGCGCTGGCTTTGCGAGCACACAGCGATTTGCAAGTGAATGCGCGGGGAGGGCGCATCCGCGAGCAGGGCTGCGCATGAAAGGCGTCCCCTCCCCCGCAGGGCAGAAAGACGCTCTGTTTCCAGGCGAAGGTAATCAGCCTCGTCTAATCCGCCTGGGTCCCTCATGCAATCTCAGGACTATGCATTTTTATTATTATTCTCCTCAACGATATTTACTCTTTTTTTGGGGGGGGGGCGGGGAGGGAGGTCATCTATCTTTCTGCACCATTGTCACGCTCGGTTCCTGAAATGCAAGCCTTAATGGACTGCCAAGTTAAATTGCAAGCGGATCTGATAGGTTACCAGAGTGATTCTTGGTGCGACTGAAATGGCTATTTATTTTGCCTTTTAGCAAACTTTCTCAGTCTTTGATTCCCCCGATAGCTTTTCTTGTTGTTGCTGCTGCCTGCCCCTCCTCGTAGGAGAATACACCTAGTCCAGCGTTTTGGGAAGTGAGGGAGCTTAAAGGCAGCCTGCTTTGAAATGGTTAAATCCAGAGCAGCTAAAGAAAAGGTTCAAAGGTGGACAGTTCGATCCTACCAGCTTCTCAATGAGAGAAAGTGTGAGAGTTTGCTTTCCTAAAGATTTATTGTCTCAAAACCCTATGGGACAGTTCTATTCCAGCCTTATATTCTCTGTATAAGCCAGAATCCAATTCCATGACAATAAGCTCGTGTGTGTGTGTGTGTGTGTGTGTGTTTATGCATTTACTGCACATTTAAGATATATAATTAAATTAAGATATATAATTAAATATAGTGTAAATGTGTATTAAATATGGTAAGCTCATTTTAAAAATATTTGGACTTCGACTTGATGCAATCTTATTCTTTCCTCTTTGTTTTTACTTTTCTTATGTACTAGCTTAATGTCATGATGAGTGTGTGTGGAGAGATGCAAATACATATGGATGCCTTAAATGCACTTATCAGTCTTCTAACTACCTTTCTATTTATCTGCCTCTATATTAAGGATGAATCCACCAAGACTTTACCAAAGGATGTCAGTATAACTCCACAAAATAAATGACATCTTTATATTTTTCTGGTTACCTGAAGACTCCTCTTTAAAGTATTTCTTTATATGTACCATTAAAATAAGTTTAATGAAAGGATGCATTAAAGGAGAGTATCTTAATCAATGGTGGCTTTGTCTATTAACAATCGATTCTAAAGCTCTGAAATGTTAAACAATTTGCTAAATGTCATCTAGCAAACCAAGGATAGAGTTAAGACAACACAACACTACTACTTCCAAATTTTTCTGGGGTACCATACTGCCTCCTGGTGCATTTCCGGGCCCTTACACAATCAGTAAAATAGACAAGGAAAGAAGGTAGGAGGACGGTATTGAGGATGTGATTTTAAGTTAGATTTCCAGAAATTTTACTGTTTTACTTCAAATGGCTTATATTTTGAAATACCACATATTTTCATTCAGCCAAATAGTGTTTAGGGCAGAAACATAAGTAACAAATCTTAATTTTATAGATTCAGACACGGATATATGTGGATAAATTGTCAGTAACACAGCTAGCACTGTGTAATTGTAGAGCTCAAAGTCCAACACTTCTCTTTTGATATCTTGCCAGTAGTTATTTCAACACAATCCTTTGAATTAATGCAGATAAATTTTCGATTTGCCCTGTATTTGCATGAGCATGTTGCATTTGTGTGTATTCAAAATAATTTTGCTATTGAAGTATTCAAGTTGATTGTCAGGACATTATACTCGTAAGTAATGGGAAGCTGTGGTGGGTAAAGAGTTCTGCTGCCAGTAAAAGAGGTTCAAGTCTACCAGTTGCTGCAAAGGAGAAAGATGGACAGTATTTCTGGAGTTGAGTATGACACCTCACAATCTTATGACCAACAGACTCTCATCAGCTCAGTTGTACATAAGCCCGTTAATGTAGTCACTATGACAAACTAGCTGATTGAAGGTCTTCCTCTCCTTCACTCACTCTCTACTTTTCTAAGCATGATATCCCTTTCCAAGAGATAGCCTCTCCTAAATGCATGCCCAAAGAGGACAAGACTAAGCTTTGTCATTCCTTCCTCCAAGGAACACCCTGGCAGCACTTTCTCCAAAACACAACTGTTCATTCTGGTTTTAGTCCATAGGATATTCAGTACTCTTCTCCAACACCACAACTCAAAAAAAAAAAAAATTAAATATCATTTTGCTTCTGTCATCCTTACTCATTTTCTTTCCCTCAGGAGATGCTTAGTTTGTGATTAAAAAGACCGTGGTTTGAATCAGGAGTACCTTGCTCTTTCAACTGATAGTACTGCTTCTTAGTATTTTTTAAATTTATTTTTAAAATGATTTTCATTTCATATTGATTCCTATACTAAATATTCAGCATTGTGTTTCATTTATATACATTGTAATTCACACATCCCTCTAGACACATTGTGTTTCATATGAATATTCCCATATATGTTATTGTTGTTATGTGTCATCGCTTGTGACTCACAGCAACCCTATGTACAATATCCCTGAAACCTGCTCTATCCTGTGCCTACTTTACTGTCTCAGACACACTTACCCTCATTACCCTAGTCACTGAGTCAATCCATCTCATCGATGATGTTCCTCTCTTTCTCTGTCCATCCATCCTTCCAAGCATGATGTCCATCTCCAAGGACTGTTCCCCACCTTGCAGCATGCCCGAAGTATGCCTGATGAAGCTTCAGAACCCTTGTTTCCAAGGAGCAGCCTGGTTTCACCCTCTCCAAGACGAACCTGTTTGTTCTCCTGGCAGTCCATGGTATATCCAATACTCTTTTCCAGCACCACAGCTTAAAGATATCAATTCTCCTATCATCCCTAGTCATTATCCAGCTCTCTTATTCCTATACATAGTGCTTTATAAAATTAATCATCACTGATCCATGCCTACTATTACCCCATCTTTTCAGCCTCCCATGGGATCTTTCCTAATTCCTTCACCCTCTCCCTCTGCTCACCAAACTCTGAGACTTGTGATTTACCTCCCTTCCCATCTTCAAGCTCCCTTGTCCTTCCCCTTGCTGCTTTGGACTTCAGTTCACTTCTTACTAGTAATCCTTCTATTATTAAAATAATGGTCTTGTGTGGTATTTGTCCTTATAAGACTGAGTTAGTTCACTCAATATACTGTTTTCCATTCTCACCCATGTTATACAGGTTTGTTATTTGTTTTAGAAATTATTGATCCTCAGTGTTGTGTAGTATTCCATCATGTGAATGTACCAAAATTCTTAATCCATTCATTTGGAGACACAAACAGAATTTGTACTCTGATGTTCATAGCAGTGTTATTCACAATAGAAAGAAAAAGAAAACAGTTCAAATGTCCATCCATAGTATTTCGGAAAGGTTTTTGACAGCAGATTTTCTCTATACATCTTTGATTTCTTGACTGCATATATTAATAATGTTAATTGTGGATCCAAGTAAGATGAAATAATTCACAATTTCAATCTTCTATCTGTCTATTATCTATCTATTTACCTTATCATAGGGATATATTGTAGATTATAGTCTTTGATCTTCTGCAGCAAACATTTCAAGTCTCCTCATTTTCAGCTTGCTCACAGCAAGCAAATTTGTGTCATCTGCATGATACAGATTGTTGATCCTCTGATCCTGATACCACATTCCTGTTCACCAGCTTCTCTGAATGATTTGCTTAGCATACCGGTTGAGTAAGTATGGAAAGAGCATACAGTTCTGACACATTTTTTTTAAGAAGATATACATATACAACTGATTTAAGCACATTTGAGAAAATAATAAAAGACTATAAAGTTCTGAAGTAGGTACCATTTTGTGAATGAAAATTAATGCATGTTCCATTCATGCATTTTCAACACAGGAGTTTCATAATATGTGTAAGCTCAGTCTCCCTTTACGAAGGTTTCTGGGCTGCTAGGATAGACTGTCCCACAACATTATCAGGAACCCATCCCTCTTCTTCATCTTTATACTCAACCATTCCTAGTGGCTTTAAATTTATATGAACTAGGGGTAGTCAACTCTACACCTCTCTTCTTGAAAGAAGAATAAAATAAAATAGGTGATAATGTGTTCTTTTATTGAAAAACATGATCTACACATGTACACATTTCTTTTTCTATGATCTATTGGCTAGAAAGGAGGAACTTCATAATAATAAATGATTGCTAAGGAAGTCAAGAGATGTAATATTTATCTGGACTATTTTTTCCCCTTTTACAGTTAAAAGAAAATAATATGATTCACTATAGATAGGAACTAAAAACATCCTCCTTGCTGTCAAGTGGGAGCCTCAATTTGGTTTCCAAGAGACTGTAAATCCAAGGATGGATATTGCCTCCCTTTCTTCCATGGAGCTGTTACGGATGTCAAACCTCAGAAAGGTGCAGCCTTTGGCATAGCAATGCAACTCTCTGTGGACTATTCAACCAAAACATATACAGCAACCATGCCTATCTTATTTGTGTTTATTATAGAACTCTGTTTTATTACATTTCAGGACAAAAGCAATTTTTTCTTGTTTCAAATTAAAATTTTGTCTTGACCTTAATCAGAAATATTTAAGCTACATAATCAATCTACTAACTATTTTATAAAGCTTTTACAGATTGGCAGTTATTGCCTTTTCTCAAAGTCATTCCATTTTCTGTTTTAAAATATTTTACTAAATTTATTTAATGGAAAAAAGACATCCATGCATTTGAAAATTCAAGAAATAATAGAAATATAAAAAAGAATGGAATTTTTAAACAATTGCACATATACATTTAAAATTAGTCTTTATATTTTCATTTATTCCTACCTTGTAAAAGAAGGTATTTATAGTGATCATAAGTTATTCTTTGAATATAAGTTTTACTAGTAAAAATTAAAACAAGTAATAGACAACCTGATCCAGGCCAAGGTGTTCACAATTACTTCCTATGCATCAGGGAACTGGACTATGAACCAAGACGACAGAAGAAAAATTAATGCCTTTAAGTTGTGTTCTGAGGAAGAGTATAGAATATACCATGACAAACTAGGCTACCCTGGAGAGGGTGAAACCAAGCTTCTTCTTGGAGGCAAGGATTTTGAGACTCTGTCTTACATACTTTGGACATGTTTCCAGTAGAGACCAGTCCTTGGAGAAGGACATCTTAGAAGGATGGAGGGACAGCTCAGGAGAGGAAGGCCCTAGAAGAGATGGATTGTCACAGTAACTGGGGTCATGAGAGTAGGTGTGTCAGAGACAGTGAGACCAGCTCAGGAGAGAGCAAAGTTCAGAGTCATTGTGCAAAGGGTTGCTATGAGTGGTATAACAACAATGGCAACAATTAAGAACCTATTGTGCAAAATTTAAGCTTCTGACAAAGAGTTAAATTAAAACCTGTTTATTTCACTCTAATAGGATTTAATTTGGGTTTCTACAAGTTTCTATGCTTCCTTTGTTTCCCTGGAAAGTTTTATGTAAGTTTATCCTATAAATAAGTAAAGCATCAAATACTGTTGTTGTGTGTCGTTAAAAACCAATTCATAACTGACTCTCCAGTGGGTTTTCAAAAGCTGTACATGACAGATGAGGAGATTGCCTATATTTCTCCCTTGATGCAGCTTCTAAATTCAAACCATGTGCCTTTGGGTTGGCAGCACAGATCCTTACCCACTAGGCCACCTTCACCAATATTAACAGCATAGGACAAAAAAGGAGACAGTAAGGTTTGAAAAAGAAATCCAGTGCTTCAGCGGGCAGTGTCTCTCACCTGAAGGGGAAGTCATAAGTCCCTCTAACCAATTGAAACCTGATTAAAAATGTTAAATATATTTCGAGACACATTTCTAAAAATAAGTGTGAAATTACGCAGAAAGCACCACAATAGAATCATAAACCACTGAATACTCTGAAGAACATTATGTCATAATTATTATATGGAGACCTACTGAAAATGAGTCCCTTCATTGTAAATGTAAGAGACCCAATATGCTTCAAATCAATCAAGCCAAATCGCCTTCTGTTTCATGTGGAATTATAATATGCCTAAAAGCTGATCTATGTTGTTACTAAAGAATAAACATAGCTCCTTGAGGTATCCATTTTAATGCTGTGAAGGAGTCTATCAATTTCTCCTCTAACACAAAGTTAATCAAACTTAGTTCTCTCTGTAGAGTGACAAAACAAAAGCAGAGAATATCCACGTGTTCTGCTCTCTGAAATACGTTGGCAGGCATATAATTTTCATAACTTGGCTAATACAATACTTAGTTTAATCACCTTCTACTTTGTCTTACCAGCCTGTATATGCTGGGAAAATAACAATTGACTTTGTACTGTTGCCATTGGTGTAAGGGGAAATTTGATTCATAGTAAGCATTTCTGATGTACTTGGGAATTCCCTGGATATTGTGTGCAGTTAAGCAAACCAAAAAATTAATATTTCAAAATCATCCAGAGAAATTTCATAAGGGCTGTTAACCAGTTTCCAATGATCCTATGAAGCCTAATGAGCACATTTTCCTCGCTATTGCCCCTCCTACACCAGTTCACTTTCTCTTTTTAAAAAAAAAAGCAAAGCAACTTTCACTGTTGTACAATGAGTAGAAACACAAGTTCTCTATAAATTTTTGTCAAAATCTAAAAAAAATTAAAAATTAAAAGAAACATAATGTGACTAGAAAAATGTGTGAAACACAATATTTAAACAAAACACAATGTATATGAGTTTTATATGAAAACCAATATAAAACAAAAAATAAAATCAACCACTGAAAACTATGTAGCGTGAAATTCTGTTCTGACTTCCATTAAGGTTACCTGGACTGTACAAGTATCATGTTTTTGCGTTGTATAGTTTTAATCAATGAATTATGCAACTGTCTATATAAGAAGACAGACAAGATGGGAAGCCATCATCTGGCTCTTACAGATAAACCGGGAAATGAGACACTCATCATTACGTAGTGAAGCTGTATTGGCAGCTTTTTGGTGTATAGGAAAGCATATAAAATTGGAAAGTGGAAGTGCTCTTGATTTTCATCAGGGCTTTCTTCTTTTTTTTTATTTTAGACAACCAAGTCATTATTATTATTATTATTAATGTTAATAAAAATATACAGAGACTTTGGGTTTCCATTCATTCATTGTTGCACTTTTCTTCCTGCTCACCACTTCCCCCGCCCCCAGTTTGCTCTTCTTTTTGAAAAGTAAAATTCTTTCATTGCTATAAAAACCCTCCCCCAAGTCCACTCCACTATGCAGCCTTCGTTCTGGACTCCTGTCATGACAATAATACCTAATCATATATCCCATTTAAATAGTTCTCTCCTTCATCTGTTTCAATACAGTATACATAATTTATGCCATCATTCTCAGTCTCCCCCCAAACAATCAATCCAAGTCCTTTTTATGGCATTGTTGTTGTTGGTTTGCTTGTACTTCTAATTTTCTTAAAACAGTCACTTTTGGTGTTGTTAGGTGATTTTGAGTTCACTACAGCTTCGATTTACCCTGTGAACAACAAATCAAAACCTTATCATCCTATCCTGTGACATCTTCACCATCTTGATATGCTTGAGGCCTTTGTAACAGTTATGTGTCAATCCATCGAACTGAGGATCTTTTAGCTTTTCACTGACTCTACCTTTCTCAACATGATGTCGTTTTCCAAGAGCTGACACATTTTGACGACCTGCACAGAACATAAAAGATCATCCTATCCTGTACAGAGCACTTGGTTGGACTCCTTCAATACAGTTATTTTGTTTTGTTTTCTTTTTGTGTGTATACATTTTCTGTTGTTTGGACAATTCATGGTATATCCCATACTCTCTTTTATCTTCAACTTAACTCCTATTGAAATCATATCTCAGCAAATTCTCGATCATAAAACTTGGTCCCAGAGCCTAAATAGTATTCAGTTGTTATTGTTTGTATTGGGACTGACTCAATGGTTGATCCTCCTGTGGGCTTTCAGAGGCAGTTAATCACATTGTTGTTGTTTGTTGTTATGTGCCATAGAGTCGCTTGCAACTCATAGCGACCCTATGTACAAGAGCTCTATATGAGGAGGAGTTTATCTATGTTTTTTTTTTCAGTGAAGAAGCTGGTGGGTTGAACTATGTGCCTGTGGATTTGCATTACAAACCTTAACACTTTGACACTTTCCCAGAAGAGCTCCAGGAGAGCTTTACTAGTATTCAACTAGAAGTGTAGGGAAAGCCACCAAAGATTTCCTAATAGTCAGCAAAGGAACACACACACACACACACACACACACACCCAACAAACACACACTAAGAAAACTACGAAAGCTATCAGAGCTTTTCTAATATTCATCAAGGGGGGGAAATGGCAAATATCTAAGGATGTTTCAAAAAAATACTTAGTTTGGAAACTTACCAAGCATTAATTAAAGAAATTTTCATCTTAAAGTTATTTTTATCTTTATCTCTTTTTCTCTTATAAGCCATTATACTGCATGTATTTCAGGTATAAGGCCAGTGATTGTTTTCTTGGCTTTCTTTTAGTAAACTTGACTAAATACTGTTTGATATTTTTGCCTGCCCTTTTTAATGTAAAAAAATTGGGCTTACCTATGAAAAGATTTATACTTAAATTGAATCCTATCTTCTTAGCAAGACAGAAAAAGAAAGATTGAATAATTCTCATGTTGATTGAAAACTAAATTCTTATTCAATCTGCCTTCTATCTATATCAGAATAAGGTTAGTGGCCTATTTTAAATTTTGAAAAAGTGGTGGAGTGAAAGTAATGAGGAATGAATTTTACATTGCCTGGTTATGAATTCAACAGTCTGCCTGAGTACATGAAGAAAGAAAAAATATTTAATAGATATGTATTGGAAAACAGTAAATCATAAGTCCATCTTGTTTGCAATTGTATTAAATGAAAGGAAACATAATCTTTTATTTTTATATTTTATTTTTTGTTGTCTTTGTATGCAGAGGCTTTATCTGTATGCTGAAGATGACATTTTTATCAGCATTATCACTCAAAATCTCATCTTTAATAATTTTTGAAAACTCTTTAAGAAAATACAGTATTTAAAATACACTGAATATTGTCCTTAAATACAAAATACATCATAGCTTATTTTAAAAAAAAGTTTATTTTCTGAAAATTCTTGTTCCATACCTTCTGCTATCATTTGACAAGAACAGTAAATGGTCTGAAATTTTACCCTGCTTAAAAATTAAAACATTAACTTGTTAGTTTCTTGCATTTTTGTTTGCTTTACATTTTTTATTGTCTTTTAAGTGAAAATTTAGAAAGAATACTGTGTTATTTTAAACTCCTAATCAATCATTCATATGTATTTACTTCAGTAACATTCATTACCCTCTGTTATGAAATGTCTGATTGTTCATTTATTCCACATTGTCCTATCTTTAACCCTCTTAATAAATGTTCATTGTGTATCATTTTATTTTCTACTTTCTCCCTTTGCCCCCTCTCTGGTAACCATACTAGATCTGTATGTAAACCTCACTTTAGATGTATGTATGTATGTATGTATAAGGGAGTTCTAGGGCTAGTGATAAAAATCTGCACTGCAGTTCCAAAGGTAGCAGTTGTGGCTTGATTCTGTCAGCTTCTCTGTGGGAAAAGATTGGACAATTTCCACTGGAGTGATTATTGCCTCTGAAAACCCGCTGGAGGGTCAGCTATGTGTCAGTCCTGACATAACAACAATTTATATAAAAAAGACCAATCTCAGTATGTTATATATCAATAACAGCAATAGTTTTTCCAGGTTCTGAAATCTTCAGAACAAAAATAATAGACATATAGCACATTCCACAATTTACAAAAATATGAAATAAAACCCAAGAAACAGTGAAGTTCTGTCACTGTTACAAGATCTTTTACATTCACAGAGGAATAATACAGTAAAGTTCTACATCTATAATACTGTTGTTGTGCCTTCAAGTCGAGTACAACTCATAGGAACCCTATGGACAATTGACATTTATCAACTTTCATGGAGTTTCCAGAGGCATGCTATTTAGGAGTGGATGCCACTCCTGTTCTATAATACTAGCAGATACAATTAAAAAAGCATTCTTTGAGACTTGATTCTACTTTTCCAGCAGAGATACCGAAGAAAGTAGTAGCATAGCTCTGGTACAGAATGCATCTCTTTTAGGTAGGATTCCCTTTCATTAGAGACCCAGTTATAAGTATTCATTACTGTTTATGAAAAACCATTTGTGTGTCCATACACATTTCATGGTTCACCTTCTATTTTTATAATAACGGACTTATACAGTATTTGTTCTTAATCACCTGACTTAGTTCGCTCAGTAAAATATTCTCTACCTCTCCCAAGTTATATAGTAATTTTGAAAAGCGTTGCTACTGAATGCTGCTTAGAATTTCATCATGTGAATATACCATAATTTTTCAATCCAGTTATATGTTGATGGACATTTCCGTTGTTTCAATGTTCTTGGCTGCTGTTATAAATATTGGTTCACACAGCTCCCTTTGTATCTCACTTCTATTTTCTTTGTGGTATATTCTTAGCAGTGATATAGCTAGCTGTTTCATAAGGAATCTCTTTGTTCAGCTTTTTGAAGTAACACCAAACTACCTTCCAGAATGGTTGTACCATTTACAATTCCATCAACAGTGTACGAAGTTCCAATCTCTCCATACCCTCTCCAACATTTACTGCTTATTGTCTATTTGCAATTGCTATTGGGATGAGATGGTATCTCATTTTAGTTTGATTTACATCTCTGTTATTGCCAATGATTTTGAGCATTTCTTCATGTGTCTATTGACCGTCTGCATGTCTTTCCCTGTTAAAGATCTATCCATACATTGTCAATTTTGTAACTGGGTTGGCAGACTTTTTCTTCTGGAGGCCTTGTAGAATTCTGTATATTTTCCTTATGAGACTTTTGTCTGAGATGTCATTGCCCAGTGTTTTTCCCTGTCAGTTGATTTTATTTTCACCCTATTGGAAAAGGTTGGATATTTTTTATTTTTGGGGTTTTTAAGGTTTTTGATGCACACAGGGACTTACTTTTCAAAAACTCTTGTTCATTGATCTTATCCTCTCTTAGCTGTGCATTTCTGGCTATATATGCCAGACTCTTTATACTTAGAAGCCTAGGCCTTCTAAGTTTGTACCCATTTTATCTCTTATGATCTTTATTGTTTGAGCTTTGCCCCTAGGTCTCTGTTCCAACTTGAGTTGATTATTGTTTATGGTGTGAGATGTAGATCCTGTTTCAGCTTTCTGATGGTAACAGCCCAGTTTTGCCAGCACCATTTGTTATAGTGGTCATTTCCTCATTTAATAGGTGTTATTTCTTTGTCAAATAACAGTTGTCCATAGAGATATGGGTTAATTTCTAGGTTCTCAATTCTGTCCCATTGATCTATGTATCTGTCATTATATCAGTACCATACTGTTTTGGTTATTACACCTATGGAGTCGATTTTTAGATCAGAAAGTCCTATGCCTATCACTTCATTTTTTGTTTTATTTATTTATTTTTTTAAGAAGTGTTTTTCTTATTTGGGGTTTCATTCCTTTCCAAATAAACTTGTTAATTGCCTTTTCTATCTCTTTGAAAAGGAAATTTACTATCTGTATTGTAATTGCACAGAACAAGTAGATTGCCCTTTCGTTTAGCTGTTGTTATGTACCATCGAGTTGCCTGTGACGCATAGCGACCCTATGTACAACAGCCCTAAGCTCTGCCCTATCAGGTACCAATCTCACCATCTCCAACACACCTGCCCTCATTACCCCAGTCACTGAATTAATCCATCTCATCAAGGGTCTTTCTCTCTTGTGCTGTCCTTCCACTCTCCCAAGCATGACATTTCCCTCCAAGGACTGATCCCGCCTTGCAACATGACCAAACTATGTCACCTAGGAGCAGCCTGCCTTCACTCTCTCCAGGATTAAATTGTTTGTTCTCCTAACAGTACCTGGTATTTTCACTACTCTTCTTCAGAATCACAGCAGAAGGACATCAATTCTCCTATCATCTCTAGTCATTGTCCAGATTTATGATGTATAGCAAGTAATTACAAAGACTATGGTCTGTATCAGGCACATCTTACTCTCCAGACTGACATTGCTGCTCTTCAGTACATTGGAGAGGTCTCTGACAGCAGACTTTCCCGATGTAATTTGTCTTTTAATTTCCTGGCTGCTGGTGCCAAGAGTGATGATCATAAATCCAAGCAACTGAAGCTGTTAACAATCTCAATCTCTTCACCATCTATCATGATGCTGCCAATTGGCCCAGTGGTGAGACCCTTTGTGTTTTGTTTTGTTTTTCTTTTTGGTAGAATTGTCATATTCACTATACTGAGTCTTCCTATCCACGAACAGGGATCATTCTTCCATTTAACTAAGTCTGTTATTGTTTCTTACAGTAATATTTTGCAGTTTTCTTTATAAAGGTCTTCTACATCTCTAGTTAGATTTAATCCCAAATATCTCGCTTTGTGGTTGGCTATTGTAAATTGTATTGCTTTATCAGTTTCATTCTATGGGTTTTGTTACTGTAGAGAAAGCCCATTGATTTTTGTATATTGATCTTATATCCTGTCACTCTACTGAATTGGCCTACTAGGTCTAACAGGTTTTTCACTGGGGTTTTCTGTGTACACTATCCTACCGCCTGTGTATAGCAAAAGTTTTACTACCTTTGCTGATTTGGTTGCCTCTATTTTCCTTCTCTTTTTTATTACCCCAGCAAGTACTTCCAATACAATATTGAATAGAAGTTGTAACTGTGGGCATCCTTGTCTGCTTTCTATTATCAGGGTAAATTCCTTTAGTTTTTTGTTTTGTTTTGTTTTCCATTGACAGTGATATTTGCTCTTGATTTTCACTATGTTGAAGAAGTTCTCTTCAATTCCTACCTTACTGATTGTTTTCATCAAGGAGGGGTGTTGAATTTTGTCAAAAGCTTTTGCTGTGTGAATTGACAGGGCCATATGGTTATTTTTTTTCTTTGCTAATGTGATGAACTATATTGATTTTTTTTAAATTTTGAACCAACCTTGCAACATGCAATTAATGTTACTTGGTCATGAAGTGTTTTACTAATATACCATTGGATTCCATTGGCCAGGATTTTGTAGAGAATTTTTGGATCATTTTCCTGACAAATATTGGGCTGTAGTTTTCTTTTTTGGTAATGTCTGTGCCTGGTTTTGATATTAGAGTTATTTTTGCTTCATAGAATGACTCTGAGAGTGTTCCTTATTTTTCTGTTTTTTGAAATAATTTTAGTAGAACTTAGGATTGGTTATCTCTGAATGTTTGATAGAATTCAGCTGTAATGTCATCTGGACCAGGATTTTTTTTTGTGTGTGGGGGTACTCTAGCTTTTAATAGCAGTAGTCTTCTGCAGTAATTATCCTTTTGTGGCTGAAATATTTCACCCAGCATGAAAAGATTGGCTCAAGAAAGGGCAATATTCAGAGCTATTGTACATAGGGTCACTATGATTCACAGGCAACTTAATGGCACATAACAAAAACTATAATGTACTCTAAACTCATATGTATTATGTCATGGATTTATCATTGTTTTCAATGTTGCATGGTACTCACACCATTGTATGACTTTATCACAGGTTCTTTATTCTCCAATTTCTCTATTATCTATTAGGAATGTGTATTGTTATGTACCATAGAGTTAGAACCAACACATAGCTGATCCTCTGATGGGTTTTTAGAGACAGTCAATCACAGGGGAAGAGTTTGCCTATTCTTCTCCCATGGAGTGGCTGGTGGCCTCTAATCACATTCTTTCAGGATAGCAGTACTATTTTTTGTCTCTAGGCCACTGGACTTCTAAATCTTGGATAAAGTCTGCAGCAAACAGCATAATCATCTTTATACAAACTCTTTCTCCAAACATGTCCCAGTGGAGATTCAATTGCTGTGTATTTTAAATACAGCTGAGGAACCTCAAGGTTAAAGAGCCTACAAGGACTACAAGCTGAATTACCAGAACATTGCTTCAAAAGGGTGATAGCATCTTTACTTTTATTTTATATTATTCAAACTTTCTTTTCACTCTATAGGGAGATTATGTCATCCAGAGTTATCCCTTATAAAAATATTCATGAAAAGATAATTAAGAAAAAAGAGGAACAACATATCACTTGTTAATTCTTTAAAATCTCGTGAGAATTGTACAATCTTCAATCAGACATATGGACTAGCTCATGCAATGATAATTTATATCATAATATCATTTATTATTATACTTTATAGCTAAAGAAGATGATTGTTATAGAAATTTTAGCTAAAGAATAACATTTTGTTGGTCTGATCCATGATTCCTTGTTGCTAATTTAAATGTTTCCTGCTATCTGCACCCCATTTTAAGTAAAGTATGTTCCAATCATTTCATTTGTGAGGAAAAATAGACACTCCATTCAAAACTATTTCATGCTGATGAGTTGTGGAATACCAAAGATATTACCGATAAAGACAGAAAAAAGTCATTACAAAGAAGAGAAAGAAAAAGTGAAAGTAAATGTCAGCATAGACTCTAAAAATTGCACTTAGAGCATTGGTAAGGCAAGACAAAGGGAAAATATGCCAAATTAAAAAACTGAACAGATTTGAAAGGACACCTCAAGAAGACAAAGCAAAACATTATTATAGAAAGTTCAGAGAGATGGAATTGGAGAATAAAAAGGGAAGAACTCACTGCATCTCTCAAGCTGAGAGAACTGAAAAACAAATTTAAGTGTCATCACAATACTGAAAGGTGTTATAAGCAAATATTGGATGACTCAGAAAGCATCAAAAGAAGATGGAGGAAATATACAAAAGCACTGCATGAAGAAGAACTCACTGACACTGAAAAATTTCAGAATATAGGATATGTGCAGGAGCCATTGGTAATGGAGGAATTGGAAGATTCCATATAAAAACATAGAAGAGATCCATAATTTTTCCATTCCCAAGAAAGGTCATCCAACAGATATTATCAAACAATGTTATTACCAAATGCAAGTAAAACATTGCTGAAGATCATCCCCAAATGGTTGTAACAGTACAATTAGAACTGAGAGAAGTTCAAAAGGACTTAGAAGCCATGACAACAGGGATATCATTGCTGATATCAGGTGGATACTGATATCAGAGAATAACCAAGAGCCTGGAAGCCTGTATTTGTGTTATAGGCATTTAACTGTGTGGGTCATAACAAAATATGGCTGACATTGAGATGTATGAAAATTCCTGAACACTTAATTATGTTGTGGTGGTGGTGGTGGTGGTGGTGAAGTGCCCTCGAGTCATAGACAACTCATAGCAACTCTATGAACAAAAGACCTGAACACATGTATAACTTTGATCCAAGTTCATAGAGTTTACAGAGGCAAGCTATTTCAGAAGTGGATACTACTCCTGCTTCCAAGCTTGTTTTAATCAGGGAGCTCCACCAAACACTGTCTGCCATGGGTAACCATTATTATATTTGGTATATCAGTTTCACAGTGTTTAACAGCACAGCAGCCATAAGTTATCTCTGTACAACTAATGAACAGATCAATGCTATAGCACTTAAGAGAATGCTTGACCCAAAACAATTAAAACCAGGCCTCAGGTCCGCAGATTAAAATCACTCACCTTTGTCTTGGTAGAATAACTTTTAATCCACCAGACCCACAGAACTCTCTCTACGTTGATAGTGTCGTTAAGTGACATGGAAGCTTGGAAGCAGGAGTGGCAGCCACTTCCAAAATAGCTTACTTCCAGAAACTCTATGAACTTGGAGAAACAATGAAACCTACACAAGTGTTCAGGTCTTTTGTTCATAGGGTCCCTATGAGTCACTTAATTATACTCATATGAAATCTATACCTAGACCAAAAAGCTTCTGTTTAAACAGAGCAAGAAAATAATGCACAACACTGTATTTTTTAAAACCACAATATTGTATTGGAAGTACTCTCTAGGACAATATAAGAGATGGAAATAGAGGGCATTCAGATTTGAAAAGAGATGGTTAAACTATCACAATATGGAAATGATATAACAGTGTACACAGAAACCCCCAAGGACTCAACAAAAGAACTATTAGAGCTAGTAGGCAAGTTTAGTAGGGTGGCAGGTTATATGATCAATAGTCAGAAAAATCAGTGGTATTCATTTACAGAAACAAAGAGAATTCATAGAAGAAAACCAAATCCACAGTTGACCCTATATTGGATTCCCAAGGGGAGATTGTCTTTGCCCATCATTCTCAAAGGAATAACTGAGGGATCATAACCAGCAGAGAGGTATAGTCTTTGTCTTCGCAACATAATTCCCTGTTAGCTACCCTAAATCTCTTGGGTTGTGAAGAATCTCAAGTTTATCCCGTCAGTTAAAATTTGAGAACTCTGTTTTGCAGTAATTACTTTAAGACAATCTAGAAAAGAAAGCCACCCTTGGTTTACAAATGAGAAATCTGTTTATGCAATCACTTATTTTTCTTAACACATATATATTACATGGAGATTTGCTGCAAACATTTTGCTATTTATGAGATTGTGGGGGAGAGGTATAATCATGGTCTTGGCTAAATAAGGATTTTACCATCTAATGAGAGAGACAGAAATGAAGACAAGTGATACACCAAAGTAAATGAAGGGGAAAAAACAAGGGAATTTTGCCAAGTGTGTGATGAATGTTGAAGTAGCTACCCTAGAGGTTTCAAAATAGAATATTACAACTCTGATAAATGTCAGGTTTGATTTTCATTACAACATTTGGCAAAATATTAGGGTAGATGGTAGTAAGTTTTTAAAAATGCCAAACACTATGACACTCCAGTTTAGCAGTAATGTTGACAAAAGAAAGTTTCACTGAAGTTGCCAAGAAAGCAGCTAGCAAAAGGAGTGGTTCTTAACTCCTTTCTTATAATCTCAATTGATGATGGTAGCTTGTTTTGCATATAAATGTGTGTCCTTGCCTCAGTCCTTCTTCTGGAAATATAGCTCTGTAGTCCTTATGTGACATTATGGGAGAAAATAAGAATGAGAAAGAAAGACAATGAGAGAATACATAAGGAAGATGAAAATTTTTACAAAATCAAACTCAAACAATTCTTCTTAATGGAGCAGGCTTTACTCTTGAAACTGCAATAGATTTCATGCCTTGAAGAATCCCACTGTTATTTTAATGAACTACTGTTGCAAACTGTAATTTTAAAAATCTTTTTAAAAAGTGTTTCTATATTTCATTGGTACTGTTAAGGGCATGTGTGTTCAAACACATCCACACACAAACCATATATACATAGCCCCCCAACCCATTTCTCTGTCATTGTCCTCAAATAAAATCAACTCCTACCTGAAACTCTGGCAGGTTTTTTTGTTCGTTGGTTGGTTTTGTTTTGTTTTCATTTGCAATCATATGCATTGTGTTTTATTCATGTACATCATATTTTATACAATCACTCCTATATATTGTGTTTTTATAATCATTTACTATTAATTAGTGCCATCCCTTTCTCCTCAAATCCCCATTGCAACTTGCCTATTTCTTCAGCCTTCAACTTGTCCTTTAATTTTACAAAGAGGTTCTTGGAGGCTGTAAATCACATAGGAAGAAATTGTCCCTGTTTTGCTCTTGGAGCAGTTAGTAGGTTCCATCATCCCTGGCTTTGCTTGTGATTGACAGTGTAACTCCTTATGTAGAACATAGCAACTAAGAACTTCAATAAATAGACAGTTGGATAGATAGGTAGGTAGGTAGGTTCATTCATTCATACATACATACATACATACATACACACATACACTGATGTTGTCTTGCCTTCAAGTTCCCTGGCAGACTAACTTGAAGATTTCAAAATTTGTTCCTATTCCTAAGAAAGGTGATCCAACAGAATTTGGAAATTATTGAACAATATCATTAACATGATATGCAAGAAATAATGCTGAAGAAAAAAAAATAGCTAGAACAGTGCATTCAGAGAGAAATGCCAAAAGTTCAAGCTGGGTTTAGAAAAGTCTGTGTAATTAGGAATATCATTTCTGATGTCACATGGTAGCTGAAAGCAAAGAATAACACAACACTTTCTCTTTCTGTTTTGTTCATCACACAAAAGCATTTAACTGTGTGGATCATAACAAACTATGGTTAACATTGAGAAGAATGGTATTAACAGAACACCTAATTGTGCACATAAGAAAGCTGTACCTTGACCAAGAAGCAATGTCTTAACAGAGAAGTGAATTACTGCATAGTTTAAAAACAGTAAAGATGTGCTTCATTATTACCTTTCTCTGTATTTATTCAAGCTGCAACTTGAGGAAATCATATGAGAAGCTAGTCTCTCTGAAGAAAACTGTGACATTAGAATTGGAGGAAGTTCATCAACAACTTGAGTTATGCAAGTGACACAGCCTTGCTTGTTGAGAATGAGGAGGACACGAGATAAATAGAAAGGAATTTCCTCAACATAGTGAAAAATACACATGCAAAACAAACAGCCAACATCATTCTCAATGGAGAAAGACTAAAAATATTTTCCTTGCAAACAGAGACCAGACAAGAATGTCCCACTGTCACCATTTCTTTTCGATGCTGTATTGGAAGTGCTTGTTAGGGCAATATGACAAAAGAAGGAAATAAAAGGCATTCAGATAAGCAAAGAGATGGTTAAACTGTTGCAATATGCAGATGATATGATAGAGTACACAGGAAACCCCGAAGACTCACCAAACAACAAACAAACAAACAAACAAACACACACACAAACACCCTGTTAATTGGTCAATTTAGTAATGTGGCAGGATATAAGATCAATATCCAAAAATCAATAGGATTCTTCTACAGTAACAAAGAGAACTCAGAGAAAGATATCAAAAAAGTAAAACCATTTATAATTGCCAACCACAAATTGAGATAATTGTGACTGAACCCAACTAGAGATAGAAAAGACCTATACAAGTAAAACTGTAGAGTTTTACAAGACACAATAAAAGATCTAAAGAAATAGGGAAAATTTGCCCTG
This sequence comes from Elephantulus edwardii, assembly GCF_000299155.1. NCBI lineage: Eukaryota > Metazoa > Chordata > Mammalia > Macroscelidea > Macroscelididae > Elephantulus > Elephantulus edwardii. The sequence continues at coordinate 6,250,479 of NW_006399923.1, read as the reverse complement.
TTCATGGATAGGAAGACACAATATGGTGAAAATGACAATCCTACAAAAAGCAATCTACATGTTCAATGCAAACCCAATCCAGATACCAAATTCATTTTCCAAGGAGATTGAAAGGGAAATTATCAAATTTATTTGGAGAGGCAATAGAAAGCAAATAAGCAAAACACTTCTGAGGTATAAAAATGAGGTTGGAGGCATAGCACTCCTGGACTTGAAAACCTACTACACAGCAGTAGTAACCAAAACAGCATGGCACTGGTACAATGACAGCCACATAGGAACAAAATTGAGAATCCACACATAGACACAGCTATATATCTATAGTCACCTGGTATTTGACAAGGAAAGCAAAGCTATCAAAAGGGGAAATGATAACCTCTTCAACAAATGATACTGGCAAAACTGGACATCCACCTGTAGAAAGCTGAAACAGGATTCACATCTCACACCATACACAAAAATCAGCTCAAGATGAATCAGAGACCTAGGAGTAAAGCCCCAAACCATAAAGTTCATAAAAGACAAACTGAGATCAAACTTAGAAGCACTAGTCCAAGACATAAAGAGACTGTAAATATAACCAGAAATGCACAATCTACAGAGGATAAAATTGATGCATGGCATCTTCTGAAGATTAAATCTCTATGCACATAAAAATTTTTTCAACAGGGTGAAAAGAAAACCTACAGACTGGGAACAAATATAAAAGTTTACACAATACTCCTGGGCCTCTACAAGAAAAAGACTTAAAACCCAATTACAAAATGGGCAAAAGAAATGGAAATAATTTGAACAGAGGAAGATATTCGAATGGCAAATAGAGACAAGAAGAAATGTTCCAAATCAATGGCAATAAGAGAGATGCAAATCAAAATCACAATGAGGAAGGTACCATCTCACTCCAGTAACAACAGCAAAGGTTAATAGGGCTGAAAGTAATACATGTTGGAGAGGATGTGGTGAGAAAGGAACTCTTACCCATTGTTGGTGGGATTGTAATATGGTGCAACCTTTCTGGAAGGCAGTTTGGTGGTTCCTCCAAAAGCTGAACATGATCCCATATGAGCCAGCTACTCCACTACTTGGAATATATATACTCTGAGAATATAAGAAGTGAGGCACAGAGTTTCTTGCACCAGTGTTCACAGCAGCATTATTCACCATCGCAAGAACATGAAAACAGCCCAGATGTCCAATCACAGATTAATGGACTGAGAAATTATGGTATAGTCACAAAATGGAATACTTTGCAACATGCAGGAGCAATGTTGTTTGTTGTTGTTATGTGCCATTGAGTCGCTTGTGATTCATAGTTACTCTATGTACATACAAGAGCCCTAAACAGCTCTCGGTCCTGTGCCAACCTCTCAAAAATACTCATTCCTACCACCTACAGAATCGATCCATCTCATTTAGGGTCTTCCTTTCCTGTGACATCCCTCCAGTATCCCAAACATGATGTTCCTCTCCAAGGACCAGTCCCTCCTTGCAACATGCTAAAAGCATGTCAGACGAAGTTTCAGAATCCTTGACTCCAAGGAACATTCTGGCTTCACCCTCTCCAGGACAAACCTGTTTGTACTTCTAGCAGTCCACGTTATATTCAACACTCTTCTCCAGCACCAAAGCTGAAAGGCATCAATTCTCTTTCTATCATCCCTAGTCACTGTCCAATTCCCCAATGCATAGCATGTAATTGCAAAGACGGTAGCCTGGATCAGGTGCACCTTAGTTTCCAGCCTGACATCATTGCTCTTCAGTACTCTTAAGAGATCCCTCACAGTTGACTTTTCCAATGCAATTCATCTCCTGATTTCTTGGCTGCTATTACCAATAGTGTTCACTGTGGAACCAAGTAAACGAAAACTGTTAACTATCTCAATCTCTTCACCATCCATACTTATGCTGCCAATTTGCCCAGTAGTGAGAATCTTTGTTTTCTTGATGTTGAGCTTCAATCCATATTGAAGGATACAGTCCCCGACTTCTGCAGCAAGTGCTTCAGGTACTCCTCAGATTCAGCAAGCAGGATTGTGTCATCTGCATACCACAGGTTGTTGATGACTCTTCCACCAATCCTGATGCCCCATTCCTCCTCGTACAGCCCAGAGTTTCAGATGATCTGTTCTGCATACAGATTTAAAAGTATAGAGATAAAACACATCCCTGATGGACCCCCTTCTTGATTTTGAACCATGTAGTGTCTCCTTGCCCTGTTCTGACGATTGCCTCTTGGTCCAAGTATAGGTTTCGCATAAGCACAATCAAATGTTCTGGGATTCTCATTCTTCTCAGAGTCAGCCACAGCTTGTTATGATCCACAGAGTCAAAAGCCTTTGCATATTCAATGAAGCACAGATAGACATTCTTCTGCTATTCTCTGCTTTCTGCCAAGATCCATATAACTTTAGCTATAATATCTAGTACCACGACCTCTTCTAAATCCAGCCTGCACATCTGGCAGTTCTCTCTTGACATGACTTTGTAAGTTATTACCTAACTTTGAACTGGAGAGCATTATGCTGAGTGAACTAACTCAGTCCCACAAGGATAAATATTGTATAGAACCATCATTGCAGAATGAGTATAAGGATCTAAGAGGGATGGGAGAGGTTGGGAGCAGAGGGATGTGTATCCACAGGGAGCTGGGGGATTAATTATGGAGTTGTACAATTTGATGTGTGGGAGGTGAGGGAAATTGAAAGAATTTGTTCGAATTTGTGTTCAAATTTTGTATATAAACTAGTAGAAAATAAAAGATTATAGCCTTCAATATGATTTCCATAACAATTTCAAAACGAAAAAAAAAATCTTTACCACTAGACTGATGGTCAACATCATGATAGA
>NW_006399923.1:6245469-6247277 GCF_000299155.1 Elephantulus edwardii | reverse complement strand
AAAAACAAAAACAGAACCACAACAAACCGTACACAAATATGGCCTGGAAAAAGTGCAGCCAGAATGTCCCTTAGAGGCAAGGATGGCAAAACTTTGTCTTGGATACTTTGGACATGTTGCTAGGAGAAGCTCTTCCTTGGAAAGAGCTATCATGTTTGGGAAGTAGAGAGTCCATGAAAGAGACCCTTCAATAAGATGGATTACTTTAATCTTAGACACAGAAGGCTGAATATGAGTTGGCTAGAGCCCAGTCAGATGAAGAAAGGATGATCCATGCTGTGAGCTAGGGTTTATTGCTGCAACCTGATGGCTTCCTCCGGACTGGACTTTGCTTGTGAATGCAGATGCCTTCAGTAAAAAGGACATGCTTGTTCCCTCAGAGTTCTGGTTTGATAGGGATGGAAAAGACAGGAAGTAGCTAGCTTACATGCTTTCATGAAGTAAGTTATTAGAAAGGTGATTGAAAACTGGCTGGGTTGGGGGAGATCCATAAGGTACAGGAAGAAAATAGAATATAAATGAAACTAATTATACCAATACTTTTGTGTGTGTGTGTTTCTTTATTTTTTTATTAATTTCAATGAAAATGTACAGAGATTTTGGTTATCCATTCATTCATTGTTGCACTTTTCTCCCCGAGCACCCCACCCCTACCCCAGGTTCTCTCTTCTCTTTGAAAAGTAAAAGAAAAATTCCTTCATCGGTATACAATCCCCCTGCACCCCTCTACCCCCACCCCGAGTATACTCCACTCTGCAACCCTCATTCCAAACTCTTATGATAATTATAATATAAACTGTTCTCTTCCTCATCCTTTTCAATCCAGTATACATAATTTATCCAGTTTCTTTCATTCTCACCCCAACCCTGATGTCAGTCCCATTCTACAGCAGTGGCACTAAGCAGTATTTGTCCGTTTGTGACTGAGATATTTCACTCAGCATAATGTCCAACTTCCAACCAAAAAAAGCCATGGGCTGGATGGTTTTTCAAGTGAATTTTATCAAACATTAGAAAACTGTCGCCAATTCTAAATAAACTATTTCAGAAAATAGAAAAAGATGGAATTCTCCCAGACTCATTCTATGAAGCAAACATATCCTTGATACCAAAGACAGGAAAGGACACCACCAAAATAGAAAACTAGAGGCCAATATCTCTTATGAGCATAGATGCAAAAATCCTGAATAAAATACTGGCCAATATAATCCAACGATACAAAAATTAAATCATGAAAAATACATTTAAAAAAAATAAAACACCAAGATGGATTGTCATAGTACTGTATCAATGGTCTTAAGTGTGCTGGTGATGATGAGAATGGTACAGGCTAGGAAATAGTTCATATCTGTAGTTACAGAGCCACTCTGAATTGAACTCAGCTCAATGGCACCTAACAACAACAACAGTAATACTGAAATCTATTGTTGTTGTTGTTAGGTGCCAATGAGTTATTTCTGATTCATAATAAGAATTTGAACAAAGTTGGTTCATATCAAACTGAGGTTAAAGATATCTTGAAACTTTCAAATGTTCCACACTGGTGTAGTGGTTCATAATTTCTCAAGTCATCTATTTATATTTATTTCTTTCCCTCCTCCCCAGCCTTCCCCTTCTCTTCCTTGTTTTAAGGCAACCTAAATCATTGAAACATCTTACAAAATATCAAAGAATCAGCTTACATTGCTGTGGGCTCTTTGAAAACACAAATCTATGAATTAAACTTCAGACCGATGAAAGCAATCAAGGACTGACTAAGACTTGATGGGTTGGTGCCCAGACCAAAACATATATAGGATCCAGAAAAA
>NW_006399923.1:6242384-6243839 GCF_000299155.1 Elephantulus edwardii | reverse complement strand
AGTAGCTACACTTCCAATCGGAAGACACATGATTAAAATCTACTGGAATCGCCACAGGAGAAACATAGGCATGAAAATTGCTGTCTCATCAGCTATGAATCAGTTTCAACAAAATGGTATATAACAAAAATATACCCATGTATACAACTCTAGTGGTGTCATAGGTAGCATGTTGTATTTATAACCCAAAGACTGAACCTCTAGTGGTTCGAACCCACCAGAGATTCCAAGGAGCGGGGGGTTTCATTAAGGAACATATGCTTGTGAAAGGTGAACAATAAATAAGAAACACACAAAAAACCCTGATGTCTTTGAGTGTTATGGATTACCTAAAGAATAAACAAATCTGGTTTCCAGGAAGTTCAGTGAGAATGCTTCTTAGAAACAAGGACGGTGGGTCTTTATCTCATATCATTCACATCAGTTTTGAGGAAATATTTAATCCTGGACAAAGACATATTTGACAGGGGGTAAGTGGGGAAAAAAAGGCATTTCTTAAGGAATAGGATTGACAAAGTGTCTGCAAGAATGCTTTCAGGAACAGCAGAGATTATAACGATGACTTGGAACCAGTTGGGAAAGGTTACATCATCTCTCCTCTGTGGCTGTATTTTAATCTTTGGAACTTTCACACCTCTTTTTTATCAAGACCAAAATGCAACATGAATTTACAAATGAAAAACAGTCCATGAATTAATGGACAGATTAATTTTCTGACATCATTCCACATTTTTTTAAATCATGGAAATATATGTTAAAACATGATTTTATTATTTTTAAGCAGATATTTAAATTTTCTACATATATTTTTAATAGTAGCATCTTTATACCTGAAACGTTATCAAGACTTACCAAGTATTTACGTTTTGTTTTGGTCTCAAAGTTAGATCAAAAGGTAAAGAAATATGAGTTAAGTGAATTTTATTTTTTAGTGAATATTTCATCAATTCCAGCATTTAATATATACATAGTAGCTATTTAACTAGATAAAAGATCAGCTAAGTAAGCTTGCTTAAATTTTGCATTTCTTTTTTTGTCAGTTCTTGTATCTCTATTATTTTTTTTTAGATTTTAATGAAAGTTTATAAAGAACGCAGATTTCCATTCATTCATTGTTACACATTTTCCTCTCTGCCCCCACACTCCCCAAGTTTGTTTTTTTCATTGGAGAAAAAGTTACTTTATTGTTATAAAGTTCTCCCTCCCACCCCCCCTGGACCATTTTTCTATTTAACTCTTAGTCTGGACTCTTGTCATGTCAATAATAACTAGCCAGCATGGGCCTAGGGTTGAACCAGGAGGCGGCCTTAAGCCCAAGGCAGCAGGCAAGTAGTGGCCATGTTGTTCCTGGTTTGGCCAGCTCCTCCCAGCTCTTGGGAAGCTCTCCTTGCCAGAAGGCAGGAGCGTGGTGGTGGGAGTGCAGGAATCGTGCCAAGCTTTTGGAGTCGACAGCTT
>NW_006399923.1:6229341-6235072 GCF_000299155.1 Elephantulus edwardii | reverse complement strand
TTCGGGCATGTAGCCAGGAGAGACCAGTACTTAGAGGGCATCATGCTTGGAAGGGTGGAGGGAATGTGCAGGTTAAGAAGACCCCAATAAGACAGATTGATGCCATAACTAAGGCAATGGGTGTAAGTGTGTCAGAGTCAGTGAGACTGACTCAGGACAAGACAGGGTTCAGAGCTTTTGTATACAGGGTTGCTATGACTCGACAGCACATAACAACAACAACAACAACAACAACAACAACAACAACAAGTAGCGTATCCAAAGTGTGTGGAACAAAATTTTGCCATTTTTTTTTCCAAGGCACTGTCTGACAGCACTTTCTTCAGGATATACTTGTTTGTTTTCTTGGCACCTCATGACATATTCAGTAGTCTTCTTTAACACTCTAGCTCAAAGGCTTCAATGCGTGTTAATTGTCTAGTTCTCCAGTGCATAGCAAGTGATGGAAAAGAATATCATCTGAATTAGGCATATCTTATTGTTGTTGTTGTTGTTGTTGTTATCGTGTACTGTTGAGTCGGAATCTACTATTAGCTGACCCTCCACTGGGATTTTCAGAACAGTTTCTCGCAGGAGAAGAGATTGCTCATAATTCTCTTGTGAAGCAGCTGGTGGATTCAAAGTGTGTGCGTGTCTTTGGGATTGCAGCATGGCTTCTTACCACGAGGCCATCGGGTGCATCTTAGTCTTCAATCTAACAATATTGCTCCTCATTAACTTGAGTCTAGATTGCACATAAAGAGCAATTAACTTGAGTATAGTTCGCACATAAAGAGCATTTATCTCTGAATAATTCGTTGGGATTTGAGTCAACTAGATATCCTAGGTATCATTCTTCTCTAAAAAGCATGATGCTGATTTTGAGCAGAATGGAGATCTTTCTAACTAGATACTATTTTCAGCACTTATGAATGCCTGGCATGCTTTCACAGAATTAGAGGCACACTGAATTCCATGTCCTTCGAGGCTTAAGATGCCTGCTAGCTGTGAGTTGTATGTTTAAAGTAGAGGATTAAATCTTTAAGAACACCTGCTTGTGCAAATAATGCACATTAGTTCAAGTCCTTTGGGAGACTCCTATCCAGCCTCCTTTGTAGACCTTGCAGTTTGTTCTTTTTAATGAAAGACTTGTGATCTATTAGCACATTTCCTATTATATTCTCTCACCTCATTCCCTAACTTTAAGAAATCACGAATTCACACTTTTAAGATCGCTTCCCAGGTTTAAGGTACAAGCTCCGGTTGATGGATTGAAGTTAAGGGTATAGAGAGAAATAAACTGATGACCTCAGTAGTTTTGCTTTGATTTACTGTAGGCTCATCAGTTGAGAAAACACTTTTTATTCACAATGCAGAATGACTGCAGCCATGAAGCTTCTACTCACGCGATAAACGTTGAGGGGTGTGTGTCAGTGTGGATTAGAAAGCACTTTTCATCACAGCATTTAGAAAGTATTAGAGGAAAGTCTAAAGTATTATTTCTGGACCAAGTTTTGTTTCAATTACCCATAAACATTTTTATATCTTTATCTAGATAATACAGTAGAACACAGAGTAAAAAGTCCATAAAGAAAAAAAAAATAATAGTGTTTGCTCCTTCTGCTAAGTTTGTTGTTTTTGGCCTTGAGTTTTGTTTGTTTTTTCTTTCAAAAAACAAACACACAAGCAAATGGCATCAATAACCACAGAAGAAGCAAATAAAGTCTTTTAGTAGCTGGTGAACTTTACTGTTTGTCTTTACATTGGAAAGGAATCAAAAGGGGTTGTTGTCATTGTTTTTCAAATAGGATGTATTAACCATAGGCACTCTATTTGGAGCTTGTCTTCTCTAAGAAACCATGGTCAAGATTTCCCAATCCTGATTTCTGATGGCTTCTAATGTGTAATATTAGATAAAGTCAGGCTGTATAATGAAAATCTATGGGGAATTGTTAGCCCAAGCATCAGAGAATTAGGAGACTTTTTTGTTTGTTTTGCTTGTTTTGTTCTTCAGTTTTGAAAATTCTTGCAAGTTAAGACTTATAGAGATAATCAGAAACTCTTTTATCACATTCTTTTAGAAGTATATTGGCATGTAGTATTATGATCAGATGCTTTTTATTAGGTAGTTTTTCTACTTGTTGTTAGTATCATAATAAAACTGCAATCCATTATTCTTAAGGACTAGTGTTAACAAAAGAATTTAATTGTTTTCAATAAATTTTAACACAGAAAGTTTGCATAAAATTCCATATGCATGCCTTCAGGAAAAATTTTTCTGAGATAATTTCTTCTAAATATTTTTCAATTAAAGGACTTTATGGAGGAAATTCTACTATATGTTTATTACCATTGATAATATTTTACATATATCTCAGATTTGCATTTTTATTATTGGTCAATTAAAGACTTAAAACTGCAAAACAATCACTAATGACACATTTAAGAAAATGGAAACAATGTATAAGAGGTCTATATATATGCAAACAATCACCATACATACACACACCATATATGTTCGCAAAATATAGCTATGACTTGTCTGTTTAATATATTTCAGATCTGATATAGATAAATACGTCAGCAAAACAATTTCTTGAAATAAAAATAATTGTATTTGTTTCCAGAATAATAAATCATAATTTTAACAAATTTTTTATGACGTCACTAGTATCTATGCCTTAGTTAGCCTAATTCTAATTTAAAAAAGACATTGACTAGATCAACTATGAGTTGTGTTACAGAAAAGATTAAGCTTGTGGCTGCTATCTTGAAGAATGTCCATGTAAGTAAGTCTGAAGGACAGAGATGTCGCAATATGAGCCATAAAGACTATGTAGGTAGAAACTCTGAAGGACATTTCTGTTCTGTTGTACAGGATTACTGAGCCAGAACCGACTTGATGGCAGTAAATTTTTGCTTGAGTTTTTTTCCCCCTCTCCTACTTGTCTATACAGAAATTAGGCATGGATATAGTTGGAATTCCCACTGCTTCAGAGTCAATTTTAATCATATTGACTTTACAGGGCAGAATAGATCTATATAGATTTTCAAGATTTAAGTATTTACAGGAGAAGACTGACATACTTTCCTCCAGTGGGATACCGAGCAAATGCAAACTATGAAGCTTTTGCATAACAGCCTAGTGTTTAACTCTTTATTCTACCTGAATCACACACACACACACACACACACACACACACACATTTTCCCTTTTTGTGTATTTTTTGTTGTTATTGTTGTTATGTACCTTTGGTGTATAATGGTTTCTAAGCTGAAGTCAGAAAACTCTGGTGGCTTACTAAGGAGGGAATTGTATGGCCAACCCCAAGGCATAAAAAAAAAAATATCCACCAATCACTCTGGCAAAAAAAAAAAGATAATCTTTTATGTGATAGGAATAGTAGAAATAGAATTGATGCCTTTAAGCTGTGGTGCTGAAGAAAAATATTGAATATATCACTGACTGCTCGGTAAACAAACAGGTTTGTCCTAGATAGGGTGAAATCAGGATGCTCCTTGGAGGTTAGTATTCTGAAGCTTTGTCTGAGATAAATTGGGCATGTTGCAATGAAGGACCACTCCTTGAAAAAGGACATCATGCATGGAAGGGTGGAGGACAGCTCAGGAGAGGAAGACCCTGGATGAGATGGACTGATACAGTGACTGAGATAATGAAAGTGTGTGTGTCAGAGACAATAAAGTTGACATAGCATAAAGCAGGGTTCAGGGCTGTTGTACATAGGTTGCTATGAGTAGAAAGCAACTTGGTGGCACATGACAACAACTACAATATGATTTACAGCTTGATAAAATGTGCTGAAGCATCAACTATGAGATAACAAGAAGAAGAAACTGAGATATAAATGCTCCGGAAGTAATGTATTAATCTTTGTATATTTTCCTAACTAAAGGTTGTACCAAGAAATCTGGAGGATAACTACTTGCCAAACTGATTGGAAGAGATCCATATTTACTCCCATTCCAAAAAAAGGTGAGCTGACAGAGTGTGCAAATTATTGAACAATATCACTAATAACAAATGCTAGCAAAATTGTGCTGAAGGTTATCCAGAAACAACTGGTGCAGTATATTGACAGAGAACTACTAGAAACACAAGCTCTGTTTAGAAGACATAATTGTCAATGTCAGGTGGATGTTGACAGAAAGCAGATTATGAGAAGAAATTCTATCTGGGTTTCATTGACTATGCAAAGGCACTTGACTGTGTGGATCACAAGAAATTGTGGATATCCTTGAAGAGAATGGGAATCCCAGAACACTTGATTGTGCTTATGTGAAACCAGCACTTGGACCAGGAAGCAGTCTTGAGAACAGAGCAAGGAAACACTGTATGGTTCAAAATCAGGAAAGGAGCGTGTCAGGGATGCATCCTGTCTTCATACTTTTTCAATCTACATGCAGAACATATCATTTGGGAGTCTGGGCTTATGAGGAGTAAGGTAGCATCAGGATTGGAGTAAGACTCATCAACAACCTATGTTATGCAGATGATACAATCATACTTGTTGAAACTGAGGAGGACTTGAAGCACTTGCTGCAAAAAGTCGAGGACTATAGTCTTCAGTATGGAATGAAGCTCAACATCAAGAAGACCAAGATTCTTACCGCTGGACCAATGAGCAGCACTATGATAGATAAAGAAGAGATTGAGGTTGTTAACAGTTACAATTTTCTCATCTTCACAACTAATACTCTTGGCACCAATAGTCAGGAAATCGAAAGATTAATTGCATGGGGTAAACCACCTGTCAGCAACATCCCCAGAATACTGAAAAGCAACAATCTCAGTCTGGAGACTAAGGTGTGCCTGATCCAGGCCATGGTCTTTACAAGTACTTGCTATGCATTAGAAAGCTGGACAGTGACTTAGGATGACAGAAGAAGAATCAATGTCTTCGAGTTATGGTCCTAGACAAAAGTCTTGAGCATATCATGACTGCTAAGAAAATAAACATATGTGTATTGATTACGATAAAACCAAGTTTCCCCTTGGAGGCAAGGATTTTGAAGCTCCATCTCACATAATTTGGGCAGGTGGCCAGGAGGGGCCAGTCCTTAGAGGAGGACATCATGCTTGGAAGGGTGGAGGGACAGCACAGGAGAGGAAGATCCCAGATGAGATGGATTGATACAGTAACTGGGTCAATGAGGGCTGACAGAAAAGGCTTCAGAGCTGCTGCACACAGGGTTTAGGGTTGATATGAGTCGCCGGTCACTCAAGGGCATGTGACAACAACAATAACAAAGCAGAACTGTGCATGTTAATTTTAAACTTTTCCCCACCTTTTGACCTTACAATCACTGACAAAAGTGATTAGAACTTACCTTGTAAACAGGAAAATGAAAGAGATTGGTTATTTTACTTTACATAAGAGGATGCATCCAGGAGTTCTTGAGTCAGCATAATTGTCATTCATTAGGATGAGTGACTTCTCTATGACTCAATTTCCTTTTTATACAATAGAGATGGTAATTGCTCCATCTACTATTGTTAATTTGTCAGAGTTTCCAAGGGTTTGATCCCGCCGGAAATCCCGGGTACCTGTGAAAAACGCCTGTCCGTTGCTTATCTGAGGTGGCTGCTGCTTTCAAGCTCACCAAGTAGTGCCAAGAAATCTGGAGAACAACCACTTGGCCAACTGACTGGAAGAGATCTATATTTGTTCCCATTCCAAAGAAAGGTTACCCAACTGAATGTGGAAACTACAGAACAGTGTCATTGATTTCA
>NW_006399923.1:6209964-6228201 GCF_000299155.1 Elephantulus edwardii | reverse complement strand
TTAGAGCTGTTGTGCATAGGGTCGCTATGAGTCGGAAACGATTCGATGGCACATAACAACAAACAACAACAACTATTGTTAATATCATGAGAGAGACAATGCTCAAGTAGCTTATGATTTTAATTAGTTTAGTGTATATAAAATATTCTGAAGAAAGGTTATGTATAACAAGGCAATAAAAAACAAAATTATATTATTAAAATCCTGCTTTCTAATCCTTTTAAAAATGTACATTGTGACAAGAACCGAATAAAAAGGATTTTTTCCCATGTGGTTAACTGCTTCTGAGAACCATTGCACTGGAGGATATCACCCATCCTTCCCCTGCAAGGAGGGCCCTGAAAATTTGCTTGATGTCCTTAAAAATGAATTACACATTCTTTCTTAAGAACATAAGATTGTGTTTACCTAATGTGCTTGCCAACCTGGCTCAATCTTCCTGAAAATAAACTGCTTCAGTTGGATACTATAAAGCTTTTCTATTATATCAACTCAATTAAAGATAGCTTCATTTTCATTTCAAACAAATTTGAAAACAAAAATTAGTATTTTATTATCTCTGAAAAGACACATATATGTGTTCTTTTATTTCTGATTTTTAAAAAATGACTACATGAATTTTGGTTCTCAGTAATTCAACCAGTTTTCATCTATTGAAAATGAGTTATCATTCATAATTATAAAGGACTTGAAATTTTCTTTATTTTTAAGGAGGATATTTAGAGCTGTCTGAAATAATTATTCAGTATTGAATTTCAAAAATACAGATAAAAGAGAAATATGTAACCCTAGATTTTCATTTCTTAGCTTTGAATATACTCACAATTATGTTATTTACGTTAACAGCTTTTTAATATATATTTGCAAAATCCAACATATAACAAATTTAGGATCATAATTAGTACAGTCAAGTAGTTTTTTTAAAAAACCTCATATTCATATTCAACTCATTGCCATTGAGTATGAACCAACTCATGGTTGAATCAACTCAACTCATAGTGGGTTTTAAAGGCTTTAAATCACATGGGAGAAGATAACAATTCTCCAGAGATCAGCTGGTCGATGCAAACCTCCTCTCTTTTTGGCAGCGTAACTCTTTACTCACTAGGCCACCATACCTCCTTACCAATTAAAATAAATATTATTTTTAGAAAGAGAATTTGTTTTGAATGATTATTATCATTAATCCAACCTGAAGAAATTCCATTCTTCTACTTCAATGTTTGTTGTTAGGTATCATCAGGCCAACTACATCTCCTACTGACACTACTAAAATATACGTGAAACATGTCATATCCTGTGCCACCTTCATCATCTTGGACATTGTTGTTGTTGTTATGTGATATCGAGTCTTCTGTGACTCATAGCAACTCTATCTATGAAGCCTGCACTGTCCTGACTTGAGTCCTACTGACTTCGACACACCAACCCCATTGCCCTAGTTACTGTATCAATCTATCTTATCTGAGGTCTTCCTCTCCTGCACTGTTTTCTCCACCCTTCTGATCATGATGCCCTTTTCCAAGGGTCAATCTCTTCTTGCCGCGTGCCCAAAGAATGTGAGATGGAGCATCAACACACAAGGAGAAATTTAGTTTTGCCCTCTCCAAAACAGACTCATTTGGTTTGTTGGCGATCAGTGCATGCTCAAAATAGTTCTCCAGCACCACAACTGAAAGGCATCTTATTATTCTGTCATCCTTAGTCATTGCCTAGCTCTCTGATGCATAGCAAATAATTGGGAAGACTATGGCCTGGATCAGGCACAACTTAGCCTTCAGACTGGCATCATTGCTTTTCAGTATTCTGAAGAGGTTCCTGACAGCAGATTTACCTTATGCAATTCATCTATTGCTTTCCTGACTGCTGATGTCAAGAGTGTTGATGGTGGAGCCTAGAAAGCTGTAACTGTTAACCCCCTCAGTCTCATTTCCGTCCACCATGGTGCTGTCAATTAGCTCCAAGTTGAGAATCTCTGACATACTTAAGCCTGCTGTTACAATCATTGTGTGAATTCATCTTGTCAAAAATCTTCTCATTCTCTGAATCTCCATCTTTCTGATCACGCCTTTTTAAAGACTCGTCTCTCCCTTGAACAGGAACAAGTTCCCCATATTTGTCTCTAAGGATGCAAAGATCCCTTCCTACTCTGGTTGCACTTTATGCAAATCAATTGTTTGGTTTTTGACAATTCAAGCTTATTGTTGTTATTTGTGCAATACTTCTATTCAACACCACGATTGAAAGGAATCAGTTCTAATTTTCCTATTCATTATCTAACCTTCACTTGCAAAGGAAACCATGTAAAAACAAATCCTAATTTTTAAATGAAATTCAATATCTCTAGCACTTAGAAGAGAGCTTTGACAGTAGATTTTCTCAGTTTAACATGTCCTTTGATTTATTGTCTGCTGGTGTTGATCCAAGTATAATGAAATAATTGACAACTTCCATCTTTTTACCATCTAACATGATGTTGATCAATATCAAGAAAACAAATATTCAGACCATGAGGCCAGTTGGCATCACCATGATAGATTGAGATTGTTAACATTTCCAGCTTGCTCAGCGTTTCCATCAACACTCTTGGCACCAACAGTCAAGAAATCAAAAGTCAATTTGCCTTGGAAAAAGCTGCTGTCAGTGACCTCTCAAAAGTACTGAAGCTCAATGATGTCAGTCTGGAGATGAAGGTATACCTAATTCAGGCCTTGGTCTTCACACTTACTTGCTGTGCATCAGGGAGCCAAATAATTACCAAAGAGGACAGAAGAAGAATTGATGCCTTTGAGTTGTGGTGCTGGAAAAGACTGCCAAGAAAACAAACAAGTTTATCCTGGAAAGGATAAAACCAGGCTGCTTTTGAAGCTCCATCTCACATACTTTGGGCATGTGGCCAAGAAGCACCAGTCTTTGAAGGAGGACATCTTTCGTAGAAGAGTGGAGGGGCAGCATAAGAGAGGAAGACCTTAGATGAAATGAATTGATATAGTAACTGTGTCTGAGACAGTGAGACTGGCTTAGGTAAGAATAGAGCAGAGTTCAGAGCTATTGTGCATAAGGTTACTTACTGTGTGTCACAGGTGACTCAATGGCACATAACAGCAACAATGTAGATAACAACAGACTATGGCTAACATTTAGGAGAATAGGAATCCCAGGACACTTGACTGTGCAATACCTGTACCTTGACCAAGAAATTGCTGCTTGAACAAAGAAAAAGCTCAATGAATGTTTTAAAATCTTGGAAGGTATATGTAAGGACCGTTGTTACTTTTTAGAACTTTATATCCCTTAGAACAATGGTAAAAGACAAAATGGCCCTCTATTTATACCAAATAATTAAGTTCACCAACTAAACCAGAATATAACAATATCTCTATCTCTTAACTAACCTGTCTGAATAAAATAATATTCACCATCATGATTATTCTCATTCTTAGGAAAAATAAAGAAGCAACAGATTTTTTTTAAAAAGGGCAGAACACAATATATAAGAAACATGAAAAATGTCAATCAATATTTCACATTATGTAATAGAACATTTCATTTTAGAATTAAAAACTAAGTCTCTGTCATTAACAGCTTCAAATTAATATTTGCCCTAGCTCTATCAATAATCCCTTACATATTTTTCAGCAATTAAAATGTATTGATCAAAATTACCTCATTTCCCTCTTTCATTTAGTGATATTCTAAATCCTTACAAATCTTTGTGTCTTATTAGAATTTCACAGGATTAAATATGGGATAATTTGATAAAAATAATTTCATTATCCTTTTACAAGAAGCACAAACATGTCTATGAAAATCTGGTTTTCTTATTTCCTTAATCAGGAAAAATATGGCTTATAATTTTCCCAGATTTATGTTCACCTGAAAAAGATTAAAACATGGTTTCACTGAATACACAGTTTTGGTAAAATGTAGGAAAAGATGACAAATTCACAAAAATAATGATGTAAACTTATTATTTAAGCCATAGGCTGCATTTAATAGATGTTTTGCTCAAGTTATTTGACCTATTTCATACGCTGGGAAATACAATGTTTAGGTAAAATGCATGGTATACAACCTTTTTTGTTTGGGAAATATACTCTTCCATTCTTCTGTAATTTCAATCAAATTGTTGCAGTTAATCGTAAAATTCATCACTGAAAAAGTGTTGAAAATGGTTTGGATTAGGAAGCCTCCACAAACTAAACCCACTTTTATTTTCCATCATGGAATATTTTTAAATTTTAAAGTCACAAATCTCTGTTTGCTAAAAGACAGATATTTCATCCAGATAATCGAAACAGAGAAGAAAATTGATAAGGACCACTGGTATTTTCTAACAAATTTATTGTATTGGGAACTCTATTTCTTACTACCCTGACAATTTCATATTGAAAATTTGTAGTCATGATGGCAAATTCAATTCTGAATCATATTCACATCTTAAAAGGGAAATATAATGTGAATGAGAAACAGTCTGAAACACAATGTATGTAAGTTTAATAAGCAAACCTATTTAAAAATAATGTATACTAGGATGTAAATTAATGAATGTATGAAACACAATGTAAAGAAAAGATTGTATAAAACACAGTGTGCATAAATGGAACAAAATGGAAAGGAATTATTATATGAAAACCAATAAAAATATTTTAAAAAGGAAGCTCTGGTGGTCTTCGGGATAAAGAACTGCACTGACAGCACAAAGGAAGGTGGTTTAAATATACTAGTTGGTTGGTTTTGGTTTTTGGGTTTCTTTTTTCTCACTAGGCTATGCCAAGTAATTTTTTAAAATTTCATTTTACTAGTTTTAATGAACATTTACAGATATTTTGGATTTCCATTCATGCATTGTTGCACTTTATTCTCTACCCCCTCCCCCAAGTTCCCTCCTCTCTTTGAAAGCAAAAGATAAATTTCTTCATTGGTACACAATCCCCCCGTCCCCTCCTCAAATGCACTCCACTATGCAACCTTAATTCTGGAGTCATGTGCAAATCATAATATTCATGCAATATTATTCAAAATGGGTGACCCTAGAGGACATTATGCTGAGTAAAATATCTCAGTCACAAAAAGACAAATACTGTATAGTGCCACTGTTGTAGAATGGGATTAAATATACTAGTTATTTTAAGGGAGAAAGATGGTCAATCTCTTCTGCATGATTGATAGCCTATAAAGTCACTGGAAAGAGTTTCCAAAGGCAAGTCATTTCGGAAGTGGATGCAACCGCTGCTTCCAGGCTTGTTTTAGTCGGGAAGCTCCAACAAACATTGTCCACTATGGGTGACCATTACCATGTTTGGCACATCAGTGTCCTTGTGTTCAACATCACAGCAACCTCTGTATAGAAACGCACAGGCCAGTGCTATACCAACCAGAAGAATGTTTGACAGTAAAACAGTTTGAACCCTGCCTGAAGGCCACAGATTAAAATCACCCACCTTCGGCTTGGTAGAATAACTTTCTATCCACTAGGCCAATGTAGCTCTCTCTATATCGTTTTTGTTATTGTTGTTAGGTGTCAAAGAGCCGTAGACGATGCATAGCGACCCTATAAATGAAAAGCCTGAGCACTTACAAAATATTAACTATTGAAATCAGGGATAAATCATACATGAAAAGACAAAGTAATAGTAGGCATAGATCCAGGATGATTCATTTTATAAAACACAATAACTACAGAAGAGTGTCATTTATTTCACATGCAAGCAAGATTCTACTGAAGATTATTCAAAAACAATTAGAACAGCATATCAGCAGAGAATTGTCAGAAGTCCAGCCTGGGTTTAGAAGGGGTCGTGGTACCAGGGATATTGTTGCTGGTGTTAGATGGATCTTGGTTGAAAGCAGAGAATACCAGAAGAATGTCTATCTGTGTTTCATTGATTATGCAAAGGCATTTGACTGTGTGGATCATAACAAACTGTGGCTGACTCTGAGAAGAATGGGAATCCCAGAACATTTAATTGTGCTAATGCGAAACCTATACTTGGACCAAGAGGCAGTAGTCAAAACAGAGCAGGGTAACACTGCATGGTTCAAAATAGGGAAGGGTGTGCGCCAGGGATGCATCCTGTCTCCATACCTTTTCAACATGTATGCAGAGCAGATTATCCGAGAGGCTGGGCTCTATGAGGAGAATTGTGGCATCAGGACTGGTGGAATATCTATTAACAATCTGTGTTATGCAGATGACACAACCTTGCTTGCGGAAACTGAGCAACTTCATGCACTTGCTGTGAAGGGTCAAGGACTGCAGCCTTCAGCATGGACTGAGGCTCAATGTCAAGAAGACAAAGATTTTCACCACTGGACCAATTGGCAGCGTCAGGACGGATGGCGAAGAGATTGAGATTGTTCACAGCTCCACAGTCAACACTCTTGGCACCAGCAGTCAGGAAATCAAAAAGTTTATCGCAATCGGAAAGTCTGCTGTTAGGGACCTCTCTAAAGTACTCAGGAGCAACGGTGTCTCTCTGGAGACTAAGGTGCGCCTGATACAGGCCATGGTCTTTGCAATCACTTGTTATGCATCAGAGAGTTGGGTAATGACTAGGGAGGACAGAAGGAGAGTTGATCCTTTTGAGCTGTGGTGCTGGAGAAGAGTACTGAATGTACCATGGACTGCCAGGAAAACAGATTCATCTTGGAGAGGATTAAACCAAGCTACTCCTTGGAGGCAAGGATTCTGGGGCTTCGTCTGACATACTTTGGACATGTTGCCAGGAGGGACGGCTCCTTGGAGAGGGACATCAGGCTTGGGAGGGTGGAGGGACAGAGCAGGAGGGGAAGACCCTATATGAAATGGATTGATTCGGTGACTGGGGTAATTGGAATGGGTTTGTCAGAGGCCGTGCGGTTGGCGCAAGTTTGAGCAGGGTTTAGGGCTGTTGTGCATAGGGTCGCTATGAGTCGCAAATGACTCAACGGCACATAACAACAACAACATATATGAATGATTGTATGAAACATAATGTGAATGAAGGAATGTGTAGAACATAATGTACATGAATGAAAAAAAGAGTGTCAGAATTCAATTTTGAAGGTACTTAAAGAAACAGAAGCACACAGATCCAAATAACATTTGAAATTTACAACAAAATGAATAAAATTATCCTGATGCCACATTCCTCTTCATAGAGTCCAGGTTTTCAAATAAGTTGTTCAGTATACAGATTGAATAGATACTGATAAAACCACACATTGTTTCCCTGATTTGTTCACACACAGCCTCCTGGCCCAGGTATAGGTTTCGCAAGAGCATAATTAAGTATTGTGGCTATTTGCCCTTGTACTTCCAAACTGATCGTTGATGTTCTTGATCATGATAAATTCTACATCATTTCTCTTCGATTAGTTATTCCAGGTGTAATAGATTGTTTTATAGTCTGATTTAAAGTGATTGATACTCATTTTACTCAAATCACTAATTTCATTTTTTGGTGACTTAATTACAATTTTCCAAGATTCACTCTTTGTACATGTTCCAATTATTATTGAATGTTTGATATTGTTAACTTCATTTGTTGAGTGCCTTCCTACTGGAGACTTGTATCTAACACTGTTATTCTGTTATTCATAGAGTTTTTGAAAGCCCATTATTTCACAAGTGGCTGATAAATCCAGCTTTTTTGTCTTACTCTGAAATCCTCACTAAAACCTGTCTACCATGGGTGACCTCGCTGCAGTTTGAAATATTGGTGACATAATTTCTTGTATCAGAGTAGCAGCCATGTCATCCCAGTACAGCAAACTGACAGATGAACAATATACCCAATACAAACTATAATAAGGACAAACTGTAACAAGCAAGCATACACATACACAAACCCTGAAAGGAGCAAGGTAGCATAGGAGTGCCTTACTTATGGTGCCTTTAAACTGGCATTATTGATTAGCACTTTGGAGAGGTCCTTGATGGTTGTTGTTGCTGTTGTTAAGTGCTATTGAGTTGTAAACGACTCACAGTGACCCTATGAACAAAAGACCTGAACATTTGTATAACCTTAATAGTTTCTCTAAGTTCACAGAATTTCTGAAGGCAAGCTATTTTGGAAGTGGATGTCACCCTGTTTCAAAGCCTGTTTTAATCTGGGAGCTCCCCCAAACGTTGTCCATCATGACTAAACCTTATCCCATTTCATACAACAGTGTGTTTAGCATCACAGCAACCACAAGTTACCTCTGTACAGCAAATGGACAGAGCAGGGCTTTACAACTTAGAAGAATGAAGAATGTTTGACCAAAAACAATTAAAATGAGGCCTGAGGGCCACAGATTTAAATCACTCTCCTTTGGCTTGATAGGATAACTTTTTGTCCACCAGACCAAAAGAGCTCTCTCTTGGACTCACAGCAATTTTATGAACAGCAGATCTAATTCTTGCCCTATTCTACACCATCCCTACAATCGGAGACACTCTTGAGCCCATTGCCACAGTCACTTTATCAATCCATTGTGTTGAGGATCTTCTTTTATTCTGTGACCTTCCAATTCTCTCAGTATGATGTCATTTCCCAAGGATTGGCCTTCCAATAAAGCATTTTTTTTTACTTTATGATTGTTGTTTATGAGTGTTAATTGTAGATCTGTGTAACATGAAATCACTGAGAATGTCAATCCTTTCTATACTTATGATGTTGTCTGTTGGTCCAGTGGTAAGCAAACATATAAATATGATAAAACAAACATACATACTATGAGAGATGGAAACCACAGCTTACCTAGTTCACACATTGCCCAGTAAAGGAATGAAATTATCTTAAGTCCAATATCATCTCTTCAGTTAAGATAGGAATTTGACACAACTGGAAGTGGGAATGTACAGTAGTGTAATAACTTTGGATCAGTGGTCGTGACATGTTAGATAATTAGATAAACACATACCCTGGGATGTATAAAATGAATTTGTGATGATTAATACAAGGTGGTTGTTGTTGTTATGTGCCGTCGAGTCGCTTACAACTCATAGTGACTCTATGTACAACAACCCTAAACTCTGCTCTGTCCTGTGCCAGTTGCACCATCTCCGATACAACCATCTCGATTACCCCAGTCACTGAATCAATCCACCTCACAAAGGGGCTTCCTCTCCTGCGCTGTCCCTCCACCCTCCCAAGCATGATGTTCAAGGACACGTCCCTCCTTACAACATGTCCAGAGTATGTTAGACAGAGCCTTGGAACACTTGCCTCCAAGGAGCCGCCCGGTTTAACACTTTCCAAGATGAATCTGTTTGTTTTCCTAGCAGTCCATGGTATTCTTAATTCTCTTCCCCAGCACCATAGCTCAAAGGTATCAATTCTCCTTCTATCCTCCTTAGTTATTGTTAAACTCTCTGATGCGTAACATGTGATAGCAAAGACTATGGCCTATTAATACAAGGAGATGAAAAATATATAAATACAGACATTCCTCCATTTTTAAATTTATTTATTTATTTTTGGGGGGGTTAGGTTTGTTTTTTTTTTTTTTACATCTTTTGCTTTTGGGAAGGACTTCCATTAGTACTTGTTCATACTTACTGACAATCTTCACTTTTAAGGAAAAAGGCACATAGGTAAAACTAGCTTTCAATGTGTGTTGTGTGTTTTTCAGTGAAGTTGTTCTAATGGAGTTTTCATGTTTAGTATTGAGAATTGACTCATTACTCTCCTTTCTCTGAAACTATATTGTATATAAGAAGCGATGGCAGCATAATACTCCATACACCTGACCGCTAACTGAAAGGTGTCAATTTGAGTCTATCTGCCACTCTGTGAAATACTTTACAGCCTAGGGAGCCTGATGTAGTATCACTGTGATTGGAACTGATTTGATGGCACTGATATAAATTGTTGATGTATTATTATATCATTTATCTCATTATAACAATGTTCCTCTGTTTTTCAAGTGGCTTTTTTGAAGGCTTGTTATTTCAGAAGTTGGTGGTCAGTTCAGCTCTTTGGTTTCTCTTAGTCTGGAAGCTCCACTAAAACTTGCCAAGAAAATTGGAAAAGTTGGCTGGAAAGTATCTATATTTGTTCATGTTCCAAGAAAATGTGATCCAAGAAAATATGAAAATATGAAGATTATAGAATGATATAATGACTATCACATACCAGTAAAATCTTGCTGAAGATTATTTTTAAAAAATTACTATAACAGTATATCCACAGGGAACTGACAGACTTTCAAGCTGGGATTAGAAAAGACCATGACGCTAGAACCATTATTGCTCTTATCAGATGAATCTTGGCTAAAAGCAAAAAATAACATAATACACACACACATATGTATGTATAGCTACATTTATTTATATATACATATATAATATTATATATATATATTTGACTATGTAAAAGCATTTGAATCTGTTGTTGTTGCTGTTGTTGTTGTTATGTGCCATCGAGTCATCTACAACTCATAGTTGCATAGACCCTATGCACAACTGTGAAGCCTACCCTGTCCTAATCCAGTCTCATTTACCCTGATTGCCCACTAACTGTATCAACCCATCTCATCTAGGGTCTTCCTTTTCTGTGTTGTCCCTCCGCCCTTCCAAGCATGATGTCCATTAATATAATAATATTTTTATGACTAACACTGAGAAAAATAAGAAACCCAATAAGTTTTGCTCATGTGAAACCTCTACATAAACCTAGAAGGGTATATGGTTTAAAGTCAGGAAAGATATGTATCAGAGCTCTATCTTTTCCCATAGCTATTCAACTGGTATGTTGAGAAAATAATTTGAGAGTCTAGACTATATGAAAAGAATGTGGTATCAGGTATGGAACAAGACTCATCTACAACCTTTACTATCCAGATAAAGCAATCTTGCTTACAGAAAGCAAAGAGGGTATAGAGCATTTGCTACAGAACATCAAAGACTATAGCTTTCAATGCTGGCTCCATCTCAACATCATGGAAACAAAAATCCTCACAAATGGACTAGAAAGTAACATAATAATAGATAGGTAGGTAGGTAGGTAGATAGATAGATAGATAGGTAGATAGATAGACAGATAGATCAAAGATTGAAATTTCAGTTATTCCATTTTACTTGTATCCATAAACATGGTAACCTGTGATTACAGTTAAGTACAATTGAGTCAACTAGAACTCACAGCCATTTTATGAACAATGGATCTTAATCCTACATTATTTTATGTCATCTTCACAATCTCTGATATATTTGAGTCCATTGCTATAGTCTCTGTCAATCCATCATGACAAAGAGAGGAAATCTCTCCACAAGATACACAGTGATCATAACAATGAGCTGGGAATACCAAATATCATGATTGTGATGAAGGAGAGAGTAAGAATCAGTTCTTCTCTTGATAAAGTCTCTCTGGATGTTGTAAACTTGAAGGCACCTAGCACCATCTCCATATCTAATTGGTTACATTTGATTATTACCTACTAAGTTATATATATTTGTAAAATATATTGCTAAATATAGGAAAATGAACTTTTTATTTATTTGACTCATTTAAAATAATTCCGTTGTAGATTCATGATTTAAAACTTTAAAGAGTGGCATAAGTCTATTTTTGTAAATCATGCTTTAGCAAAAAATGAACTGAAGAAGAATTGATTCCATGCTGGAACGAAGTAATAATTATACAACATACTGGCAAAAGAACAAACAGATCTATCTTGAAGCAAGTGCAACCACATTTCTTCTTAGAGGCTAGAGTGGTAAAACTCTATTTCACTTTGGACATATTGTCAAATGGAGCCAGCCTTTGGAAAAGGACAATGTTCTCGTAAAAGTAGAGGTCTACTGAAATAAAGGAACATTCTAACAAGATAGGTTGACACAGTGATTGCAACAGTGAACTTGAGCATGGCAGAAACTATGAGGCTGTAGCATGACACAGGAAGTTTTGATCTGTTGTTCAGAGAGTGATGAGTGGTAGTCAACTTGGGGGCAGCTAGCTGTAAGATGATTAACAATTTTTCAGTTCTTCTATAAAAAATATACTACAGATTATACTTTAAAGGTCACAAATCCAAATCAGGATCTCAGACACATGGTGACATTCTGCACAATCCTTAGTTTGTAAATAATTCCCATAATTGCATTCCCCCAGGTTATCTTCATTCCTGACCTGTATAGTGTTTCATATGCCTCTGTAATATTTTTTATAATTTAAAGAAATTAAAATAGGATCTAACAATCCAGTACAATTTATTTGACATAAAAAGAAAACTTTTTTTTTTATCACACTGAGTTGTTGTGCACTGTTGAGGTGGAACTGATTAGTAGCTGACCCTCTAATGGGCTTTTAGAGGACGTGAATCTCAGAGGAGGAGATGGGCTGGGTAACTCATTGTTGTTGTTAGGTACCATCAAGGTGAGTATGACCCATAGTGACCACATATGCCATGGGGATTTGAACCACGTCCTATCCTGTACCATCCTCACAATATCTGACACTTTCAATTCTATTGCTATAGTCATGGTATTAATCCACTTGTTTGAAAGTCTTCATCTCCTTCACTGTCCCTTCATCTTTCCAAACAGTATGTCCTCCTTGAAAGAACAAACTTTCCTATCACAACATGCCAAATGTACGTGAAATGAAGATTAGTTATATTTGCCTCCGAGGAGCACTTTGGCTCCACTTTTTCAAAGACTTATCTGTTTCCACTTTTGGAAGTTTAAGGAATATTCAGCACTCTTCCCCAACACCACAATTCAAGGCATCAATTGTGTTGTCATCCTTATTCATTATCAAGCTCTCAGACACAGCCAAATCTTTGGATAAGCTTAAAAACACCTTAAGATAAATGCTTGTAAAGATATAAATACATAGATAAAAATACCTGTTTAGCTAAGCATATGCGTGTGAGAGAAATGGCCCCTGTGCAAGGAGGACACACAAAGTCGTGAAGCATTATTTCTTTTTAGACTGGATCAGGATAGGGCAAGCTGTAAAGCTGTTGTCCATAAGGTTGTTTTTAGTCACAGGCTATGACACATAACAATAACTATATATTTGTCATTGTTAGGTGCTGTCAAATTAAACATAAATCGCAGTAACCCTATGGACAACAGATCTGCATCTTGTCCTACCCTGTGCCATTGTCACCATCTCTGATACACTTGAACTCATTGCTGCAGTCACCATGTAAATCTGTCTTGTGTGTTTCCTTCCTGTCTTTAGCAGATCCTCCATCCTTCCAAGCATGATTTCCCTTTCCAAGGAATAGTTCTCCTAGCAATACGTCAGAAGTATGATAGATGAGGCTTTCCCATTCTTGTTTCCAAGGAGCACTCTTGCTGCACCCTTTTTCAAATAACTTATGTGTTATTTTGGCAGTCCATGGAACATTCAGTAGTCTTCTCACAACTAAAAGGCATACATTCTCTTGTCATCCTTATTTGTTGTCCAGTTTTCAGATGCATAGCAAGTGATTAAAAAGACCATGGCCTGAGTCAGGTGCACCTTAGTCTTCAAATTGACATTATAGAGCTTTAGTATTTAGATAGATATAGATACATATTGAGAGAGAAAGGAAACTATTTATTTCTATGAAATGTATCTTACTCGCCTATAGAGTCTAGAAAGTACCAGAATTATAAGTCCGATATCAGGAATGTGGTTTCTGGATAGACTAAAGAATCCAAGGTGCAAGCAAGTAGAACTGCACTCCTGAACTCTGGTTTGCAAGTCAATGAGTTCAAAGAAGGAAGCTATGGCAGACCTGGCCACTGGTCCACCTCTGGAAGTCACAAGTCAGAAACAGCATTGGACTAAAAACCCTCTAGAACTGTCAATCCATGCATATATACAGTGCATTTGTACAGTCACCTGGCCACCATCAGACCAGATTGATCATAACTTCAATAACCTAATATAACTTTTTAAAAATCTATGTCATTAATATCAGGGAAGTTAGCATTTATAACACGTAGAATGCTACATTTTAAAGATATTGTCTATGATTACATATTGCATTAATCATGACACTTTTTTTCCTAGCCAATGCTACATCTATAAATGCAAATGGTTATATTTCAACATGTATTAGTGGGGAGCATAATTTAATTCTTAACATGAAGGCATTTAAAATCTCTGCAGATTTTACCTATTACCTTATGTTTTTATAACCAGAATTCTTGAAATACGCAGTAAATGAAAAATAAAAAAAGGAGTGAAATTCTCATTTAGGTTTTGAAGGCATAGGAAATAAAAGATGTTCCAAGATTTCCAGTCTCAAGGATAGTGGTTCTTGTATTCTGGATAGGAGCTGTCAAAGTGTATACAATAGGAAACAAAGAGATTAAAAAATGAACTCTAGAGCTGAGGGCAGCAAAAGGACAGAGGGTCTAGAAAGACAGCCACAATTTATAGAATGCACTACAATTTGTACATTAGTAAGAGCTTACCTGGGTGATACGGTCATATCCCTCAGGCAAAGCGATGCTTATGGAGGGCAGATGGCATGCTATTTCCCTGATGTCAGAAGTTAGGAATGTCTGTTTTGCTCAGTTTATTTTAAATAAACATTTCTCCCTCTATTGAAATATTGCACTATACACTGCAGAAAGCAGAAGGGATGATGATGCAGCAGAAAAATTTGAAGCAGTAATAAGAAGCCAGGGCAGCAGGTGCACTTGGCTGAAGAATGGAAAAGACACGAGTATGGCAGAGAGATCAGGAAATTAGGAGACATGCACAGCCGTTTCACAGAGAGTAAAGGTTGGTAAGGAATAGACTTCAGAAGGAAACACATTGATATGATCCCAGATTGGGTGCTGAGAACAGAGGTAACCTTTATGTAGAGGAGAAAGTTAAAAGCACGTCTTGAAACATAAGATAAAATAACAGGTCAACAAAAGGAGAAAGTGTCAAAGTTAGGATCTGATTAACTCATCTCAAAAACTCATTGCTATCATGTCAGACCTGATTCACAATTACCCCATCTGTGGATTTTCCGATGCTTTAATTCATATAGGCAGAAATTTCCCATTTTTCTCCCTCTGGATCACTGGCTGACTTGAAACAGCAGACAGAAAATTCCCACCTTTAGATTAGCAGTGCAATTCTCAGGACTACATCCATTACAGAAAAAGGCAGGCGTGGCATCCACTTCCTAAACAACTTGACTCTGGAAACTCTATGAACTTTGAGAAATGACAATAGTTATAGAAATTCGTCAGGTCTTTTGTTCATAGGGTCACTGTGAGTTAAGCTCGACTCGACAATCAATAATAACAACACAATTAAAATACTAACACTGGAACTTGGTCTACTGTAACCCAGAGGACACATTTCACTGGTGACCTGTTTGGAATAATTGGTGAGATAGAAATATTAACAGAATGGAATAAAGTTATTCATCAATTTCGGTTGAATCAGTGAGTGTTGAAAAATGCAAAAATCTGAAAAAATGCAAATCTGAATGAAAACTGGCTGTCTCCTCTTTCTTTGCGGAGTGACTGGTGAGTTTAAACTATTGGACTTCTGGTTAGTGGCTCAGCACTTAACCAACTACACTACCAGTGCCTCTAACAGAACAGTATTATGAAGCCCAAGATTTCCACAGTTGATTAAAATTTCATTTTTCTTAAATCTAACCGTTTTTCATATGATCTGATGCAATACTCCTCAGTCTCCAGGGGGTGTAAGTTGTTATGTACTTGATGGCTAGACCTGGGATTACAAATAGTTATTGGCTCAGCTTCTTTTTTAAAAATTTTTCTTTCTTTTTTATTTTTGTACTAGTTTATTTACAAAATTAAAATAAAAATTTGAACAAATTCTTTCAATTTTCTTCACCCCCCCACCCATCAAATTGTACAATTCATTGATCAATCCCCACCCCCCTTCCTCCTGCACATCCACATCCCTCTTCTTCAAGCCTCTTTTACCTTCCTGGATCCTTATACTCATTCTACAATAACACTTTAATACAATATTTATCCTTATGGGACTGAGTTAGTTCACTCAGCATAATGTTCTTCAGTACTTCCCAAGTTAGGTAATAATTTACAAAGTTATTGCTCCTACATGCTGCATAGTATTCCATTGTGTGAATATAGCATAATTTCTCAATCCATTCATTTGTGGTTGGCTATTTGGACCATTTTCATTTTCTTGGGATGGTGAATAATGCTGCTATGAACATTGGTGTACAAATCTCAGTTTGTGCCTCAGTTCTCCTATTCTCAGGATATATTTCAAGCAGTGGGATAGCTGGGTCGTGGAATTTTTATATTCAGCTTTTTGAAGTACTCAGCTTCTAATTGAAAGTTTCTCAGTTAAATATGACCAGCACTTGCATGGGAAATATGTAGAAAAGAACTCCAGCTATCAAAAAAAATTGAAACTTGCTAGACTCATTGAGAAAAGTATGCTTCAACACTTTTACCCTGAGAAATTCTTTAAAATTTAAGTTGAAACTATCTCTTCATGCCATCTTTAAATTAAATTATAGATTAATTCATAAGGTACTTCTGTATTTTATTCTTAAAAATTATCTGTATGAGACAAAATGTTGTTAGGTGCCATTGAGTTGAGTACTACCCATAGAGACCCTATGAACAAAAGATCTGAACTTAGCCCTGTCCTGCGCCTTTATGGCATGCAAGAGCCCATTGTAGTCGTCACCGTGTCAATCCACCTGGTTGAGGGTCTTCCTCTGATTCATTGAGCCTCCACCCTTCCCAGCATCATATCCCTTTCCAAAGGATAGCACATCTGAGCAATATGTCCAAAGTATGTTAGGCGAAGCTTCATTATTCTTGCCTGCAAAGAAAACTCTGGCTGCACCCTCTTCAAGACATGTCTGTTCATTCTCTTGGTCATCCATGGGATGTTCAGTTCTCTTCTCCAGCACCACATCTCAAAGAAATCAATTATTTTCCTGTTATCCTTATTCACTGTCCAGGTCTTAGATGCATAGCTAGTAACCGGGATGTCCATGGCCTGAATCAGATGCACCTTAACCCTTAAAATGACACAAGTACTCCTCAATAAATTGCAAAGTCCCTAACTGCAGAATTTCTCAGAGCAATGTATCTCCTTATTTCCTGACTACTTGTACCAAGGGTGTTGTCTGCAGCCCAAGCAAGATGAAGCTGTTGACAATTTGAATCTCCCCTCAATCCATCATGATACTGCCATGGTCCAATGGTAAGAATTTTTTTTTCTTGATATTGAGATGCAATCCATACTGAACACTGCAATTCTTGATCTTCTGCAACAAGTGCTTCAAATTCTTCTAACTTACAGCAAGTAAGGTTTTTGTCATCTACATAACACAGGTTATTGATGAGTCTCCCTCCAATCCTGATGCCACATTCCTCGTCATAGAATCCAATTTCTTGTATAATTTGCTCAGCATATAGATTGAACAGGTATGGAGATAGAATACAAACTTGACACACTTCTTCCCAATTCCAAACTGTGAAGAGCTCCGTTACTCCATTCTCACAACAGCCTCCTGGTCTAGGTATAGGCTCCTCGTGAGCACAATCAAGTGCTCTGGGATTCCCATTCATCTAAATGTGAGACACAACTTGTCATGATCCACACAGTCAAATGCTTTGCATAGTCAATAAAGCATTTACGCCAGTCACTGAATCAATCCACCTCAAGAGAGCCTTCTCTTCCTGTGCTATCCCTCCATGCTACCAAGCATGATGTCCTGCTCCAAGGACTGGTCCCTCTTTACAACATGTCCAAAGTATGTTAGACTGAGCTTCAGAATCCTTGCCTCCAGGGAGCCACCCGGTTTAACCTTTTCCAGGATGAATCTGTTTGTTTTCCTAGCAGTTCATGGTACTCTCAATACTCTTCTCCAGCACCACAGCGCAAAGGCATCAATTCTCCTTCTATCCTCCTTAGTCATTGTCCAACTCTCTTATGCATAACAAGTGATAGAAAAGACCATGGCCTGTCTCAGATGCACTTCAGTCTCCAGAGAGACACCATTGCTCTTCAGTACTTTGGAGAGGTCTCTAACAGCAGGCTTTCCCATTGAAATATGTCTTGTAATTTCCTGGCTACTGGTGCCAAGAGTGTTGACTGTGGAGCCAAGTAAACTAGAGCTGTGAACAATCTCAGTCTCTTCACCATCCATCCTGATGCTGCCAATTGGTCCAGTAGTGAGAATCTTTCTCTTCTTCACACTGAGGCTCAATCCATATTGGAGGCTATAGTCCTTGACCCTCTGCAGCAAGCGCTTCAGGTCCTCTTCAGTTTCAGCAAGCAGGGTTGTGTCATCTGCATAACG
>NW_006399923.1:6198921-6209469 GCF_000299155.1 Elephantulus edwardii | reverse complement strand
TATATAGTTTCCACACTGTTGGGTCACCCTTCTTTGGGATGGGAACAAATATAGATCTCTTCCAGTCAGTTGGCCAAGTGGTTGTTCTCCAGATTTCTTGACACAACTTGGTGAGCATGTCCAGGGCAGCATCTGTTAGCTGAAATATGTCAATTGGTATACCATCTGTTCCTGGGGGCTTATTTTTTGCTATTTCCTTCAAAGCAGCCTGAACTTCCTCCATCACCATAGGCTCTTGCTCATATTTTGTTTCATTAATTCTTCTGTGTCTGCTAATTCCTTTTGATATAGTGACTCAGTATATCCTTTCCATCTTCTTTTAATACTTCCTGGCTCATTTAATATTCTTCCTAAAGTATCCTTGATTGTAGCAACTCAGGGTTTGAATTTGTTCTTCAGTTCTTTGAGCTTAAGAAATGCTGAGCGAGTTTGACCCTTTTGATTTTCTGACTCCAACTTCTTGCACATTTCATTCTAATATTTTACTATATCATCTTGTTCTGCCTTTTGAAATCTTCTATTCAACTCTTTAGTATCTTGAATTCGTCCTTCTGCTTTGGCTTCTCTGTGCTCCAGTTCAATTTTCAGAGTCTCTTCTGACATCTGTTTTTGTCAACTCTTCCTCT
This sequence comes from Elephantulus edwardii, assembly GCF_000299155.1. Classification (NCBI taxonomy): domain Eukaryota; kingdom Metazoa; phylum Chordata; class Mammalia; order Macroscelidea; family Macroscelididae; genus Elephantulus; species Elephantulus edwardii. The sequence goes on along the minus strand of NW_006399923.1, from coordinate 6,208,843 downwards.
TCTGTCTTTGCAATGACCCAGGAATAGTACAAAGGGTTGTGTCTCGTTACTGTTCCCTTGATAATTTACACCTTCAGTTAGATTACCCTTCTTCGGAGTAGGAACATATATGGACCTCTTCCAATCTGTTGGCCATCCATGCATCCTCCAGATTTCCTGGCAAACACTGGTGAGTACATCTAAGTCTGCATCTGTTAATTGAAACAAGTCGATTGCTATCACATCAATTCCTGAGGCTTAATTCTTTGCCAGTGCCTCCAGATCAGCTTCCAGTTCCTCTTTCCTTACCATGGGTTCTGTTGATATGGTACTTCTGGAAATTTTTCAGTGTCAATCAATTCTCTCTGGTAGTGACTCTGTATTTGCTCCATCTTTCTTTTGATGCCCACAGCATCATTGAACATTGCGAAATGAGGCTTAAATTTGTTTTCCAGTTCTTTTAGCTTGAAAAATGTAGATCAAGTTCTTCCCTTTATATTCTCCAATTCCAGTTCTCTGCACATACCATTGTAATACTTTGCTTTGTACTCCTGAGCTGCCCTTTGAAACTGTCTTTTCAGATCTTTCACTTCAACGTGTTTTCCTTTAGTTTTGGCTTCTCAACAACAATCCAGTACAATTGTTAGAATCTCTTTTGACATCTATTTTGGTTTTTTCTTCTCCTCAGTTTTTTAAATGACCTTTTGCTTTCTTTTTTTTTTTAACTTTTGCTTTCTTCATGATCCTTGATATCATCCCACAACTCATCTGGTCTTCAATTATTGGAGTTCAATTCCTCAGACCTATTCTTAAGAAGATCATGAAATTCCAATGTTATTTACTCAAGGTCATATAGTGGTTCTTGTTGATCTATTTTAATATTTCTCAGCCTCAATTTGATCTTGCATATGAATAACTGATGATGTGACCCACAGTCTGTCCCCGGTCTAGTTTTGACTAAGTATCTCTTCCACAAATGTAGCCAATCTGATTCCTATGCGTCTCATTGGGTGAAATCCATGTGTAAAGTCATCTGCTGTGTCTTTTAGAAGAAGTATTTGCAATGAATAAATCGTAATAACTACAAAATTCAGTTATTCTATTTCCAGCCTCATTTCTATCACCAAGCCATTATATGCAAACTGTTGTTTCTTCTTCAGTGTTTCCTACCTTTGAATTCCAGTCTTGGAAAATTGGATCTGGGTAGATGTTTGTGATTTACTTGAATGCTGGGGTAAACTGTTTGGATATTTCTGACTGTGTTAACAATCAAGTATAAACAGAATAATTATATCTGATCTCATTTACAATCAGCTTGGGTAGGAAGCCTCTGGGTAGGCAAACAGTATCTGGTAGGTGGGCCTTTGTATTTAAAATTAAGTCTGGTCCTACCTGGGAGTGAGTCTTTAGCTTGTTGAAGCTGAATACTAGTGGGTAAGTGTTTATATGAGACAAAATAGTCAATAAATTCTGTAATGTATAAATGAGAGGGTAATGAGAGTGGAGAAAGATGAAGTTACTGGAGAGAGAACTGTTAGACATGGTATATAGTTAAAGTAAGGTAAACTAAACACAGAAAGTAAAAGAACTATTATATCTAATCTAAAGAAATGGAAAGATTTTTTTCCCCTAAAAAATTTTCAGTTTTATATCTGAACCATTGCCTATAGAAACATTGTGTGCATTAATTGTAACATTTTAAATAGAAGACTACTGAAACCTGCAATATTTAGTGTGGAAAGATTATGATGCCACAGATACGGAATGATATGGCCTTTTATTGGAGGATGAAATAGGAGTATTACAAGGTCATAGCATGTCAAATAAATTCCTAATTCAAATAAATATGTGACTCAATATCTCTGCCATTAAAATTATGTCACTTTGTTAAGCAGCAAAGGCACAGGCCTCATAAGGTCACCCTTAAAATGCACATCTATTACTGATAGACAAAGAGAGTATCCAAGGAGAAACTAGTGTTTTTCTTATGACACATCACTGATTTGAAATGTGTAACCATAGACTAATATATTTATATTTTTATTTTGGGCATTAACACACAGAAATTAATTTTATCATAGTTAAGAGGCTGGAAGTTTGAATCTTTCATGCCAGATTCAAGTGAATATCGTCCCTCTATTTCTGTTTGCTCTAGAGAAATTTCCCTGTGATTTCTTAGTTTTCTGTTTATCAGTTCGTGATAATCTTCAGGTACTGATCATGTGTGTGGCTCTTAACGACCCTATGTACTATGGCTCTGAACCCTGCCCTATCCTGAGACCTGCCCTATCCTAAGCCAGTCTCACTGACTCTCACACACATATCCTCATTCTTTGTTACTATGTCAAGCCACCTCATCCAGGTTCTTCCTCTTCTGTACTGTGTCTCTCTACTCTTCCAAGCACATTGTCCTTCCCTAAGAACTAGTCCCTGGTAGCTACATGACTGAAGTATGTGAAACGGTGCTTCAAAATCTTTGCCTTCAGGGGAGCTCTGGTGGCCTAGTGGTAAGGAGCTGCAGCTACAATCCCAGAGGCACACGGTTCAAATCCACCATGCTCTGCCGGGGAAGGAGGGACAATCTCCTCCTGTACCAGTCAGATCTGATTTGATGGTACACTTACACAAGAATAATAAAATAAAATAAAAAAAATCTTCACCTTCAAGGAGTAGCTTGATTTCACTCTCTCCAAGACAGACCTGTTTGTTTTCTTTCTTTTTTTTTTAAACTAGCATTCAATTTATTACAAATATTTAGCATTGGCTTCCCATATTTCCAGCCTTTTGTTTTTATCATAATTATGTTATCATCTATTGAGCATCCTTTATACACAAACAAATTAAACATAATAAACTCAAAGAAATACTTTCAAAAGATCTCCTTATGATCAGAAGGATTCTGGTTGAATATTCCTTGAAAGTCTGTTTTAATTGTCCCATTGCCACAGTGATTATCAAAGCCAGTTCTGATTAATCTCCTTTGTCAGTGTGTCCTTTGCCATTCCCTATCACTCCTCCCTGAGACAGATTTCACCCTGATTCATAAGGAAAAGGGGATGGCGTATTCTCTTAGCTACTTCCTGCTGAAAAGGTACCCTGTAGGTTTCAGGGTGAAGATATTCTCTCACTAATCTAAAGGGCCTCTTTGGCAATAGGAAACATGTAGACTATTGTGGATATTGATTTTGGAATTTAGATGCACTGTTATCAATTGTGCTTGATCATACATGTTCATATCTCCCTGTTTTCTTGATGGCCCCTGCTTTTTTCAATATTGTTTGTCATCACCACAACTCAAAGACATCTATTCTTAGATCATTGTTAGTCATTATCCAACTCTTTGATGCATAACAAGTTATTGTGAGGATCATGACCTGAATCAGGCTCACTTTAGGCTCTAGACTGACATCATTGCTCTTTAGCACTTTGGAGAGGTCCTTGCCAACCGACTTTCACAAAGCAATTCATCTTTTTACTTTTTGACTGCTGGTGCCAAGAAGTGTTCATTTTCCCAGTGGTGAGTCTTTGTCTACTTGTTGAGCTTCAATCCGTACTGAAGACTTATAGTCCTTGACTTTCTACACCAAACTTTTTAGCCCGTCATTAGCAAGAAAGGCTGTGTCATCTGCATAACCCAGTCTGTTGATAAGTCTTCCTCCAATCCTGATGCCACAATTATCCTGATAAAATCCAGCCTCTCAAATGATCTGTTCTGCATACAGATTGAAAATTATGGAAACAAGATGCATGTGTGACACACTTCTTTCCTGACTTTGGAGCAGGTAGTTTTTCCTTTCTCTGTTCCAAGGACTGCTTCCTAGTCCAAATATAAGCTTTACCTGAGCACAATCGCATCTCACAGTGATCGAAGATTTGTTTATTATAAAAATGGATACTAGTTCAAAATTAGGAGAGTATGGCATACAAATGAAAGACACAGACCCAACATAAGAAAAAAAAGAGTGAATATAATAAAAAAATATGAGAAAATAAAATAAATGCAGTGAAAATCCTAAGCCCTAATGCTCACCACTGGACCAATAGGCAACACTGTAATAGAGAAAATATTGACGTTGTCAGTGATTCATTTTCCTTAGATCCATAAGCAACATTCAGGGTAACAGCAGTTAAGAAATCAAGACATGTTGTAGTGACAAAATATCTTGTCACGGCTCCTCCAAAGTTCTAAATAATAAGAATGTCAGTCAAATACTGGACTGTGCCTGTTTCAAGTCCTGGTCTTTCCAATTACTTTCTATGCATCTGGAAGTTGGACAAGGAATAAAGAAGAATCAACACTTTCAAATTGTCATGTTAGCAAAGAGTATTGAATATGCCATGGACTATCAAAAGAACAAAAATTATTTCTTGCAGGTAGTGCAACCAGGGGGCTCCTTACAGTCAAAGATGGTGAAACTTCATCTCACATACTTTGGACATATATGTTGTCAGGAAGGACCAGTCTCTGGAAGGCGAAATCTTACTGGGAACGGTGAAGAGTCAGACGAAAAGAGGGAGATTTCCAACAAGATGAATTGACACAGTGACTGTATTACAAGAGGGTTGAACATATCAAAGACGGTGATGCAGTATAGGGCACAGCTCAGATCTGTTGTTTATAGCATTTCTATGAGTTTTTGGTGACGAGATGATGCCTAACAACAACAATATAAGGATGTAGTATGTGGTCAATAATCATTTGCCACCCATGAGTTGTTCAAAAGTGCTGAAGTTAATAATGCATTTAATTTCAAAATAAACTGCCACTTTGAGAATATTCACTGGACTATCCTCGGTTTCCAATTGAGTATGTATGTTTCCATGTAGAATAGAAATAATAGCGGCAGTCTCAGCAGAGACTTGTCCTAGATCTTCCTTGGCTGATTCAGTAAATGATCCACAACAGCAATAAACTCATGCTGTCGAGGATTAGCTTGGTTCTGTTAATCTGTTTTGTCATGGAGCCCTTTGTGTCATGTGCACAGTGGGGAAGGCATCCATACGGCATGATTGGCTGTGATTTAATGGTCTTTCTATTTACATCATAGGAGCTGACATAGGGTGTTGCTTGGCAGTGAAGTGTTAGTGTAGATCTTAGGAAGTGGTAGTTGTCCTGCTTCAAGTCAAGTTGGGACATGCATGCCCTTTAGTTGAAAATTATTCTATTTTGTTGCCCAGCTTTGCAATACAGTACAGCTAACTCGGTACTGAGTCTTATGCAAATATTTTTGCTGTGTTATGTACCATTAAGCTGGAAACAACTCATAGTCGGGAAACCCTCCTCACAGTTTTCAGAGGCAGTTAGTCTCATGGGAAGAGATTATCTAATCTTCTACAGAGCCGCTGGTGGCCTTGAACTGCATACCTTTGGAATTACTGCACAGATTCTTGTCACTAGGCCACCAGTGCTCAAATAAATATACGTGTGTCTGTTTATCTATCTAGCCATCTAGCTAGCTAGCTAACTAGCTATCATCTTTATATATTCATAAAGAGACTCGGACACATGAGCCTGTTTCTGTAAAAAACAAGTGTGTATGATCTCAGCACATCTTTCAAAGTAGAACTTGCTGAAATAACACTGATTCTTAATCCCTTTCTTCAGAATTTATTTTCTGTCCCTATAACAGGAATTACCACAGGAAACTTTTTACTCTGTTTTAGTTCTCACCTGCCTCCTTCTGCATCAACACTGTGTCCCTTCATCTGTGTCAAATTAAATAAAGGAATGTAGAGTTTAACTAAAAATGTCTGAAAACAGTAATTTTAATGAACATTTACAGAGATTTGGGGTTTCCATTCATTCATTGCTGCACTATTTTCTCTAGCCCCCCTCCAGTTCATTTAAAAAAAGCACATTCACTACATTTAAAATGTGCACATACACACACACACACACACACAATTATTCTCAAAAGTTTGACAAAAAATATATCTAAAGATGCACAGTGGAAATGCCATGTAACTTACTCATTGCACATTATATTGAGTAAGAAATATTTTTATATTGTAATGCCTGCAAGCACATTACAATTAAAAAAGAATGAAAAAGAAATGTTTTATGTTAATAATCTGGACAAAGTGATAGGTAGATTTAAAGATTCTTTGTTACCTTGGCTCGGTTGAACTTTATTTTTTTCCCCCAGACACCCTGATGGCTTCCAGCATATGTGTGTGTAATCACTAGTGTGTGACCTTCTACTGTTTACCACTTAAATATCTGTTCCCTTGCCTTTTGCCAGCTGTACTAAGTGATGTTCCCAGGTATATTTTTAGTCCTGTCAGCAATTTAAGTATCAAAAAGAACATAGCTGTGGAGGTCTCAAATTTTTTTCTTTTCCTATTGAATTTCCCAGTCACTACCTGAATACAATTGATTACAAACATGACTTTGTTTTTTTTTTTAAATTGTGCATATTTTAATTTTTATTAATTTAATGTCAGCATCCAGCACATATTTTCACAAAAGAGACATTATCATTCAAAGACAATGAAAGAATAAGATGTATAATAAATACTTATTTCAGACAGATTAATTTAAGATAGTTGCTTAATCATTTTCTTTGTTACTGTTTTCCTTCTGTTTATTCTCTTGAATAAACACATATAATATGCCGGAATGGTAACATTAAGAGAATGTTTTTGAAAGTTGCTAGCACAGAGAGGAATGTGAGAAATTCTTTTAACATTAGGTACAGACTGCTGGGAAATACATCTCATTTTGAAGCTGTATTAACTCCCTTAACCTCTTGGGCATTATTTACTCTTTAGTTTGTTGCTGCTATCTTTATAAATAGTCTTGTAGTGGCCTCAAAGAGTTATCAGAGTTTGAAATAAAGCTAAATTGTTAAAGTGTAGAAAAAGTCATTTAGATACATGAAGAATGTGGCTTAACAAATTACAATGAGCATTTATTTTCCTTCAGATTGAATTTTTTTTAAAAGGTTCTTGACTACATTTTCCTCTTCCTTGAACAGGATAAATTTCCACTGGCAAGACCACTAATAGTCTCAGTTTTAGCATCTAATGATAACTGTACTCAGATGCAATGGTCTTTGACAAATTGAATTCTAATGTTTACTGTGTTCACAGCCTCTAAGTTCTATATATGAGAATGGAATTCTTTGCTTAGGAAGATAACAGAATATATTACAACACAGCACTGATTTTAATTAAAAGCATCTTTTCATATACATTCATTTCTAAACTACTGCAAAGGTTTTAAATTTGAGGCATAACTAATATTTGTGCTGAATTGCACTGGGAAAATCTGCTGCCCAGTACCTCCCCAGAGTACTGAGAATAAATGATGTCAGTCTAGAGATGAAGGTGCACCTGATCCAGGCCATGGTCTTCACAATTACTTGCTATGCATTAGAGAGCTGGACGATGACTAAAGATGACAGAAGAAGAATTGATGCCTTTGAGTTGTGGTACTAGAGAGGGGGTCTTGAACATACCATAAACTGCAAAGGAAACAATAGATATGCCTTGAAGAGGGTGAAACCAAGTTTCTCCTTGGAGGCTAGGATTTTGAAGCTCCATCTGACATACTTTGGGCATGTGGCCAACAGGGACCAGTCCTTGGAGAAAATCATCACACTTGGAAAGGTGGGGGACAACATTGGAGAAGACCTTAGATGAGATGGTTTGACACAGTAACTGGGGCAAAGGGGGTAGGTTTGTCAGAGTCAGTGAGACTGGTTCAGGACAGGGCAGACTTCAGAGCTCTGGTACATAGGGTTACTATGAGTCAAAGGTGACTCGATGGCACATAACTACAACAACAAACAATGCTGATAATATTAATATTGACCACATGTAGGACTTGTGGAGATACCACATATATGTGCTCTTGTATGTAGAATTTTTCAACCTGCTATATATAAAAAATCTATTTCTATGAAAATCTTGAAGCAGATATTTGAGGAGAAATTTATGTTAGCTTGGTTATTGGAGATTTAATATTAATGACCACTTTCAAAGAACTTGAGGGACTCATATTAATGACTCATAAGGTAAGCATTGTAAGAGTCATTGTTAATAGGTGCCAATGAGTTATGACTTATACCAATTTTATGAACTGATTAGAACCCCATGTTAATCCTGCACCATTATCATATCCTGCTCAAGTCCATTATGATAGTCACTATGGTAAAGTCTTCTGTCAGGGATGTTTTCAGAGTACTGAAGAGCAGCAACAAGGTCTGTCTGGAAACTAAAGTGATCTAATCCAGACCACGGTCTTCCCAGTTATGTGCTATGCACCAGAAAGTTGGACAATGACTAGGGATGATAGAAGGAGAATTAAAGCCTTTGAGTTGTAGTGCCTGAGAAGAGTATTGAATTTACCATGGACCGCTAAGAGAACAAACAGGTTCATTCTAGAGAGGGTGAAACCAGGCTGCTCCTTGGAGGCAAGGATTCTGAAGCTCCATTTGACATACTTTGGGCATGTTGCAAAGAGGGACCATTCCTTGGAGAGGGATACTATGCTTGAGAGTGTTGAGGGGTAGCACAGAAGGTGAAGACCCTCAATCTGATTGATTAACTCAGTGACTGGAGTAATGAGGGTAGGTGTGTCAGAGACAATGAAGGAGGCTTAGGATAGAATAGGATTCAGAGCTGTTGTACTGGGGTTGTTATGAGATGCATGTGACTTGATGACACATAGCAATAACAACATGTCAATACATTGTCTTGAGGGTCTTACAATCCTTTGCTGACCCAATTATTTTATAAAGTGATGGTTTTTTCCAAAGATTGGCCTTTCATAATGACATATCCGAAGTCTGGGAAAAGAAGTTTCATTATCCTTGCTTTTGTGGAGGACTCTGGTTGCACTTGCTAAAAGAAGACCTGTTTGGTTTCTGTTATTTTCTTTTTCTTTTAGCAATTCATGTGATAGTCAATAATTTATTCAACATTACAATTAAAAGGCATTGGGTCTTTCTTATTTATTTCCATGCTCAGATGCATACAATGCAACTCAAAGTTCCTTGTCTCAGATGAGATACATTTTAGTCTTTAAACTGATATCTTTACTCTTGAGCACTTTGGAGAAGTTCTTGATGGCAGATTTTCTTAATGCAGTATGTCTTTTGATTTGTTTACTACTGCTACCATGAATGCTTATTGTGAGTTAAAGTAAAATGAAACAACAAATTAAATCTTTTCTCCATCTAACATCATGTTACCTATTGCTCCAGGGATGATAATTTTTGTTTTTTTTTTTTATGTTGACATATAACAAAATTAAGGATCTGGTTACTGATCTTTAGTAAGTGCTTTGAACTTTCTTTACCTTCTGCAAGCAAAGTTTTGTCATCTGTGTAACAAAGGCTGTTGAGGAGTCTTCCTCTAATCCTGATGCTACATTCTTATTCATAAATTCCAGCTTCTCAAATAACTTGCTCAGGATAAAGATTGAATAGATATGGGGAAAAGACACATCTTGACACACTCTTCCCAATCCTGTACCCTGGCTCTGTTCTAACAACTGCTTCTCTTGGATTTCTATTCTTGTCACTAATGTTCATAATTTTTTATGATCCAAACAGTCAAAAGTCTTTGTATAATCACTAAAATATAAATAAATGTGTTTCTGATATTGTCTGCTTACAGACAAGGTCCCTCTGGTATCTGTAATGATATCCTTTTTTCCACTCTTCTGAATCCATCTTGCATATCTGGCAGTTCCTTGTGAATGCCCTGGCAGTCCTGTTTATATTCTGTTCCAGTAGTTTTTAGAATAATACTCCACAAGATTTTTTTTTGCATGCAATATGACATATATTGTTTGATTATTTCCACAGTATACTGGAAGACCTTTTTTAAGGAATGGAAACAAATGTGGATTTCTTTCAGTTGGCCAGGTAGCTCTCTTCCGAGTTTTGGCATAGGGTCATTATTCTCGGCATGATGGCACATAACATTGGTATGT
>NW_006399923.1:6194010-6198251 GCF_000299155.1 Elephantulus edwardii | reverse complement strand
TATCTTTTATATTTATTTTCTGAAACACCCTAATAGATATTCCATCAACTCCTGGGGCCCCCTTTCATCCCCAATACTGTCATTGTAGCATGGTGTCAAATTTTTCATCAAAAAATAACATTTTATGATCTGTCATGAAGTACAATGATGCGAGTTATCTATCCATAAACATACAAAGCCCTGCACACAGAATTATTATTAACATATAAACATAAACTACTAATGCCAAAAATAATGGAATTAGAGAACTTCTACCAACTTTTGTAGTCTAAAATTGCTTGAATATATAATCAAGAGGCATTAATAATAATTAGTCACAAATACTATGAACAAAGAAATAGAATTAGTTGTTGGAGAATAAACCTTGTGACAGAAAGGAGGTTGGAAATTGTGTGTCAGGATTGTTTTTGAGGAATTATTTGTTCATTGCAAATATTTCAAATAGAGAAAACATAAATGACAGGGCTTGATTGCGGAACAGGTTACCAAGTGTAGCCAGAGTGCTTCTTGGATATAAAGATGGTAAGGCTTTGGTTTTTGTACTTTGGGCATGTTGCTCGAAGAGGTTATTCCTTGGAAAGAAGTATCATAGTTGGAAAGCTGGAGGGTAAGCAAAAGAGAGGGAACCTCAGTAAGATAGACATAGTGACTGCGGCTATGGATGCAAGAGTATTAGAGATGAGTAGGAGGGCACAGGATGAGACATGGCTCCTTTCTGTTGTTGATATGGTGTCTATGAGTTATCCTCAACTCAATGACACCTGACAACAGATTTTCCATCCTGTAAGATTTTAGGTTTTATTTCTGCTCTGTTTCTTATATCAGCATATGATTGCAGTTTGTTTCATATCTTAATTTACTGAACAAATTTAATATGTTTACATTAAAGTTGCATAAATATTTTCTTTTATCCACTTAGATTCTTTTTTGTATAAATAATTTATTATTGTGACTTTAATGGACATTTACAGAAAACTGGGATTACTATTCATTTATTGCTGCACATTTTCCTCCCTACCTCTCCTACCCGATTAGTTTTCCTCTTAAAAAAACAAAACCCCTCATTTATTTTTGCACAATTTCCTCCCTCCCCCAACCTAGTCTGCTTTGCTATGCACCTCGTATTCTGTATTGTTGTCATGCAAATAATGCCTACTCATATATTCTTTTAAACAGGTCTTTCCCTCATCTGTTCCAATAAAACATTTATTATTTATTCTTTTCTTAGTTTCTTCCCCACCCCCAGTGTCAGTCTTGCTTTATAATAGAGACATTATACAGTATTTGTTCTTTAGTGACTAAGATATTTCACTCAACATAATGTCTTCCAGGGTCATCCATTTTCTATAATATTTTATTAATTCCTTGTTTTACAGCACTGCTTCATATCCCATTGTGTAAATATACCACAGGGTCTCTATCCATTCACTTGTTGATGGGCACTTGGGTTGCTTCCATCTCTTTGCTATTGTGAACAATACAGCAATAAACTTGGGTGTGCATATATCTATTTGGTTGACAGCTCTGGTTTCCTTAGGGTATATTCCCAGTAGTGCAACTGCTGGGTCAAGTGGTACTTCTATTTCCAAGTTTTTGAGAAAGCCTCATATTGCCTTCCATGGTGGTTGCACCATTTTACACTCCCACGAACAATGAATAAGGGTTCCAGTGTCTCCACAACCTCACCAGTGTTCCTTGTTTGCTGTTCTGTTAAACTTTGCTATTGATACAGGAGAGAGATGATATCTCATAGTTGTCTTGATTTGCATCTCTCTTAGAGCTAGGTATTTTTAACATTTTTTCATGTGTTTATTCACCATCTGAAACTATTCTTTGGTGAAGTGTCTGTTCATATCTTGTGTCTGTTCATATTTTGTGATTGTGTTGTTTGCCTTTATCTTGTTGGGGTACTAGAGTATTCTATAAATTTTAGGTTTTAGTCCCTTATCAAATATGTCATTACCAAATATTTTTTCCTAGTCTGTGGCTTTCCTTTTTACCCTTTTGGAGAAGTTTTATGTGTGCATAGAAATTCAATTCTTATAAAATGCCATTCATATATTTTTTTCCTCTCCTGGTTGTAGGTTTATCAGGGTGCTTGGAAAACTGTTCTTGTGGATTATGATCTCTTTTGGTTATCCTTAATGTACATTTTTCCTTGTTATTATTTTTTGTTATACTTTAATTGCCTTTCTTTTATTTATTTTTTTAAAAAATAACTTGATTAGTATTTTTAGTATTTAGTATTAGTAATAGCTACCTTAAATTTTAATTCTCATCACTCAATTGTCAGTTTATTGTAATCATGTGATACTGGAAATTATATCAGTGGTATTTCAAATACCATCAGGTTAATGGTGATAAACAAGTTTCGTCAGAATAACAGACTAAAATAGACAAAGAAGAAATGGGTGACAATGCACTTATGTATTAAAGAGAGAGACACACACCAGTAAAAACAATGTATTAGCAGAATGTTTTTACTAAAATATAGCATCATTATGGATAGTGAAGAGATTGGGATAGTAAAAAGTTTTCGTTTGCTTGGCTCCAAGTAAAACTCTTATCAGCAGCCAGGAAATCAAGAGACAAATTGCATTTGGGAAGTCAGCTGTCAGGGACCTCTTAAGAGTATTGAAGAGCAATGACATCAACCTGGAGACTAGGGTGCACCGGATCTGGGCTATAGTCTTTGTAATTATGTGCTATGCACTGGAGAGTTGGACGGTGATCAGGGAAGAGAGAAAGGGAATTGATGTCTTTGAGCTGTGGTGCTGGAGAAGAGTATTGAATATATCATGGACTTCTGGGAGAACAAACAGATTTGTCCTGGAGAGGGTGAAGCCGGACCGCTCCTTGGAGTCAAGGATTCTGAAGCTTCGTCTGACATACTTTGGGAATATTGCAAGGGGGACTGGTCCTTGGAGAGGGACATCATGTTTGGGAGAGTGGAGGGATGGCATAGGAGAGGAAGACCCTCTATGAGATGGATTAATTCTGTGATTGAGGTGGTGAGAATGAGTGTGTCAGAGATGGTGAGGTTGGCACAGGATAGATCAGGGTTAGGCCTCTTGAACATAGGGTCACTATGAGTCGCAAGTGACTCAACAGCACATAACAACAACAACAACTACAAGATGAATCTCCTAGATTGGAAGGCATTCAAAATATGATGAAGAACTGTGTGATGGGGTAAAACTTCATACACTGATGAGTAACGAGTCAAATGAGAAGAGACAGGGCCAAATATCTATTAATAATTCTAAAGCAGAAGGTCAAAAGTAAGAATTTAGGAAATTAAAAATTTACAAAATTAGAATTCTTGAGGATCATTATCTTAGGTATTGCTGCTGTTGTTGTTTTTGTCTGCTGTTGAGTCAGAACTAAATCATAGCCAACCTTCAGTGGGGTTTCCAGAGGTAGTAAATTACACTGGAGGAGATTGCTCATCTTTGTCCTGCAGAGTAACTGGTGGATTTGAAATGTGTGTCTTTTGGGTGGTCCCACAAATCCTTACCCCTAACCCACCAGAGCTCTCTATCTTAGGAATGAATGAGTTAATATTAACTCAATCAGACAATCATATGGTCTACGATGCTGGGAATGACAAATGAAGAAATATGTTCTTCAATGTCAAAAAGAAAATTTCAAAATCTATCTTGACATAAAGTTATTTTCAAATGGAACGTTTCAATGTCTGCCTAAAGAACCATTTTACCAATGGTAGAATAATATGCAAACTTCTGCAAGGCATGATGTTTAATACAACTTAGAACTATTCATGATAAAGGTTAAGAAACTTAAGATTTTTATCTATTTCTAAAGTTTGAGGTTGATCAAATATTGCAATCAAGATGCATTGAAAATTACTAGTAATGAGATTGTGAAAGTTGGAAGCATTGAAGGATCGATATTCAGAAAATGTGACTTGATAATAGAAACAAATCTGGAGACTGGATGAAAGTACTTTGTAAGACTATTAACTGATGCATATTAAAATGAAAAAGTAACAGTGTAATAAGCAATGCTGATGATGGTATTCATTGGAACTATCTATTCTCAATTATTGTTGTTGTTGTTATGTGCCGTCGAATAGTTTTCGACTCATAGCGACCCTATGCATAACAACCCTAAACCCGGTCTGTCCTGCGCCAACCGCACTGCCTCTGACACACCCATCCCGATTAACCCAGTCACCGAATCAATCCATCTCATAGAGGGTCTTCCCCTCCTGCGCTGTC
>NW_006399923.1:6188650-6192721 GCF_000299155.1 Elephantulus edwardii | reverse complement strand
TTCCTTCAAAGCAGCTTGAACTTCTTCCTTCATCACCATAGGCTCTTGCTCATGTGTTATTTCTTTAAATTCCTCTGTATCTGCCAGTTCCTTTCTCAATTATAGAAGTGATAACTAATTATGTGAACCAGGGCAGATAGGACTCACAAAAGGGAGAAAATGGAGAAGCTGTATGTAAAAAATGTCAGATGTCAACTAAAGAACAGACCAGCAAGTGCTCACATGTAAACTCAAAGAAGTCATTTGAAAACCATGTCATCCATACTGGAGGGAGACTCATTAATAACCTGAAGTATGTAGATGATATGACCATATTTCCAGAAAACAAGGAAGACTTATTATTGAAGACCAAAAACTGTTGCTTTCAGTAGGAACTACATCTCAACATCATGAAAACAAAATCTTATCAAATGAAATTGTCAAGAATTTAATTTTACTTGGATCCACAATCAATGCATATAAAAACAGCAGGCAAGAAATTAAATTGCCACAGAGGAAAAAACTGGAAGCATTAAGAGGCATTCAGAACCTAGAAGCCCAAAAGGCTTGACTACTAAGCCATCATATCAATAGCTGGATAGAGGGAGAGAGGTACTGAATTGCATGGTAGGAGTGGAAAGGGCTGCTTTTGGAGCAGGTAAAGAGGTGGGTCAAGACACATGTCAAAGGATGGGAGCAACACTGAATCTATTGGTTGCTTCTATAATTGGGAAAAGACCTTTTATCTACTCCTTTCTGTAAAAAGCCTGTCTGTCAGATACTGTTTTGAATCTGAACATTTAAGATAGACTAGGAAGAAGTATTGTACATATTCTTTAAAAATAGTCAACCATCTGTAAAAGTACTTGTTAGTAACTGAGAGATAGTAACGTGTGGGTTTTTTATTATTATGAGAGATATTAGTTTCAAGATTAAAAATTACACATGTAAACTTTTTTGGCAAGGAATATGATAAAAGGTCAAGAAAAAAATTAATAATAATAATAATAATAAAATAACGGGCCTTTAAAAACCCTAGTACAATAGAGAACACTAGGAGTATATATGGCAACTTAAGTTGAGCCCTCAAATATGGAAACACAATGGGGGAGCAACAGCCAAAAGCAGACACTAGTGACTGGAACATGGATTCATGGAAAAATGAATGTAGGAAAATTGGATATTGTTAAGAAAGAAATGGAATGCATAAATACTGACATACTGGGTATTAGTGAAATGAGGTGGACTGACATGGGACATTTTAATCAGATGATCTACAATGCCAGAGAAGAAAAGGTGAGGAAAATCAGTCTGCTATAAGAGTTAAGTAAAGTTATTTCTAGATTGATCTTGAAATACAATGTTGTGACAGGATAATATCCATATGCACACAAGGAAGTCAAGTGAATACCATTGTCATTCAAAGATATGCACCAACAA
Source organism: Elephantulus edwardii (assembly GCF_000299155.1). Taxonomy (NCBI): domain Eukaryota; kingdom Metazoa; phylum Chordata; class Mammalia; order Macroscelidea; family Macroscelididae; genus Elephantulus; species Elephantulus edwardii. The sequence continues at coordinate 6,191,302 of NW_006399923.1, read as the reverse complement.
CTAGAGCCAGAGAGGATGAAATAGAAGATTTCTCCACACTTTTGCTGTAAGAAATCGGTCGAACATTCAATCAAGATGCATTAATAATAATGAGTGACTGGAATGCAAAAGTTGAGAAGAGAGTAGAAAGATCAGTAGTTGGAAAACATGGACTTAATGACAGAAATGAAGTTGGAGATAGAATGATAGAATTCCATACAATCAACAATCTATGCATTGCAAATACTTTTTATAAGAAAGGAATGCTGGTTATACACATGGATTTCACCTGATGGTGTGCATAAGAGTCAGATTGATTACATCTGTGAAAAGAGTCGCTGGAGAAGCTTAATATCAGTTGTTTCTGGAACAGACCACCAACTACTCACATTCTACTCATAAATTCAAGCTGAAACTAAACTAAATTAAATCAAATCCACAGGAATGGAAAAAAAAAAAAAGACCTAGAGTCTATCCCACTTGAATTTCAAAACTATCTCAACAACAGGTTTGAGGCCTTGAACACTGATTGAAGACCAGATAAGCTGTGGGAGGATATCAAGAATATCATCCATGAAGAATGCAAAAGGTCATTACAAAGGCAGAGGAGGAAGTAAAGATCAAGATGGATATAAGACTCGACTCTGAATATTGCACAAGAGTGCAGAGAAGCCAAAGCAAAGGGAAGAAACCAGGCAGCAAAGGAAGACAGAGTGAAGTATTATAATAAACTGTGCAAAGAACTGGAGTCAGAAAATCAAAAGATCTGAAGTCTCTTGGCATTTCTTAAGCTAAAGGAACTGAAGGACAAATTCAAGCCTCAAGTGGTAATTCTTATTGATGCTTTGGGCAGGATTTTAAATGATCCATAAATACGATAAGAAGATGGAAGGACTGTACAGAGTCACATATGAGCAAGAGCCTGTGGCGATGAAGGAAGAAGTTCAAACTGTTCTAAAAGGATTGCCAAAAATCAAGATCCCAAGAATGATGGCATACCAAATGACATATTTCAATCAACAGATGCTGCCCTAGATGTGGTTGAAAGGAAAATTTTTTAAAAAAATAATGTCCCCAAACCCAAGTATTGTAAGAATCCATACCTTTGATCTGTATTGTAAAAACCTATACCTTTGATCTGTATTGTTAAGAACCTATACCTTTGATCTTGTGTGAATGTTTGTGTTCCAGGAACTAGCTGACCACAAACTGAAAAAACAATTACTGGCAAAAACTGTATTTTAACTAACGTCAGCAGCAGGCACCTGACCTAAAATTGAACTTCTCCTTTTCCAAAGAGCCAATGAGCTATTTCTACGCCAAAGAACCCCTAGACCTAGTATAAATTCCTTTGCTTTTTGGGGCTCGGGGTCGACTTCTCTGTCTCCTGTGTGAGATAAAAGTCGTCCCAAAGCTTCCTCAATAAAAGCCTCTTGTGATTACAGCAAGTGGATCTGGTATGAGTTGCTTGGGGTCGTGCCTGGTCTGGGTAAATCCCTAGTTTGGGGTCTTTCAAGGTCACCAAGTTGGACCAAGAAATCTGGAGGACAAGTGACACAAGAAAGTGTGGGAATTGTTGAACAATATTATTACTATTAAATGCAAATAAGATTCTGCGGAAAATTATCTGAAAAAAACCGGAACAACACATCAATAGAGAACTGTCTGAAGTGCAGGCTGGGTTTAGAAGAGCGCTGTGGTACTAACTAATGTTAGATGCATCTTGGCTGAAAGAAGAGATTACTAGAGGAATGTCTATCTATGTTTTATTGAATATATAAAGGCATTGGACTGTATAGATCACAACAAACTGGCTAACTCTGAAAAGAACGGAATCTTAGAACACTTGATTGTACTCATGTGAAATGTATACTTGGACCAGGAGGAAATTGTCAGAACAGAGCAAGAAAACACTGTATGCTTCAAAATCGAGAAGGTATATGCCAGGAATGTGTCCTATCTAGATACTTTTCAATCTAAATGCAAAATAGATTACCTGAGAGACTGGGCTCTATGAGGAGGAATGTGGCCTCAGGTTTGGAGGAAGACTTATCAACACCCTGTGTTATGCAGATGACACAACCCTGATTCCTGAGACTGAGGAGGACTTGAAGCACTTGTTGCAAAGGGTTAAAAACTCTAGCCTTAAATATGGATTGAAGCTAAACATCAAGAAAACAAAGATTCTCACCACTAGGGTGATTGGCAACATTATGATAGATGGTGAAGTGATTAAGATTGGTAACAGCTTTAGTTTACTCGACTCCACAATCAACACTGTTGGTACCAGCAGCCAGGAAATTAAAAATAAATAAATAATTACACTGGGAAAGTTTGACATCAGGGATATCTCCAGATTACTGAAAAGCCATGATGTCAGTCTGGAGACTAAGGTATACCTGATCCAGGCCATGGTCTTTGCAATTGCTTGCTATGCGTCAGAAAGCTTGACAATTTCTAGGGATAATAAAAGAAAGATTGATGCCTTTGAGCTGCGGTGGTAGAAAAGAGTATTGAATATACCATGGACTTCTAGGAGAACAAATAGATTCATCCTTGATTTGTTGTTGTTATGTGCTGTCGAGTCGCTATGTACAACAGCCCTAAACTCTGCTCTACCCTGTGCTAATCACACTGTCTCTGACACTGCCATCCTGATTATCCCAGTCACTG
>NW_006399923.1:6175463-6188498 GCF_000299155.1 Elephantulus edwardii | reverse complement strand
GAGCCTCAGAATCCTTGCCTCCAAGGAGCCACCTGGTTTAACCCTTTCCAGGACAAATCTGTTTGTTTTCCTAGCAGTCCATGGTATTCTCAATATTCTTCTCCAGCACCACAGCTCAAAGGCATCAATTGTCCTTCTATCTTCTTTGGCCATTGTCCAACTCTCTGATGCATAACAAGTGATTGCGAAGACCATGATCTGTATCAAACGCACCTTAGTCTCCAGAGAGACACCATTGCTCTTCAGTACTTTGGAGAGGTCCCTAGAGTGGGTAAATAAGGCCGCTCCTTGGAGGCAAGGATTCTGAAGCTTTGTCTGACATACTCTGGGCATGTTGCAAGAAGGGATCAGTCTTTGTAGAGGGACATCATGCTTGGGAAGGTGAAGGAACAGCACAAGTGAGATAGATTGATTCAGTGACTGGAGTAATGAGTGTAGGTCTGTCAGAGACAATAAAATTGGCACAAGTTAGAGCTGAGTTCAGGGCTGTTGTCTACAGGATCACTTTGAGTCTCAAGTAACTCAATGGTACATAACAACAACAACATTGCATTGGGCAAATACGATGCAAAAGACTTCCAAAAGCAGAGATTAATTTTGAAGACTAAATGTCTCTGAGCCAAGACTTAATGTTTTCAATCGTCTCATATGTTAGATAATGAATAAAGGAGATAAAATTTCGAATAAATATCTTTAAATTATTAAGCTGGTGAAGTATATTGATTGTAAGGACTATCATAGAAATGAATAAATCTCTCTTGGGGAAAAAAATGCAGTAAGAATTTTTAAGTACTTTGTATATGTTACCAAGAGAGATAAGCCTTTGGCAAAGGACCTCAAATATGGAACAGTAAGCAAACAAAAATTTAAAAAGGAATGATTTCCACTAAATGGACTGAAACAAAGGTTACAAACGTTCAAGGATATTCATTACTGTAATGATGATGCAGGACCAGATAATGTCTTAATATTTTATAGCAAATTATTGAATTGAGACTGGTTCAATGACACCTAACAACAGTATGAATCAAAAATTATTTATCATAAACTTTATAAAATGATTTTTAATTCTTTAATTTCCTCTCAAATCGCTGTTGTTACTACCTGCCATTAAGTTTCCTGCAATTCATATCAAACCTAATATTCACAGTAAGCATATGTACAAAAGCTCTGAAATCTGCCCTATCCTGAGCCACTTTCACTGACTCCAGCACACCTACTCCTATTACGCCAGGAATTGTGTCATTTCACCTCATCAGAGGTCTTCCTCTCCTATGCTGTACCTCCACCCTTCCAAGTTTAGTGTCCTATAATATAGACTGTTCACTCCTGGCCACATGCACAAAGTATAGGAGATGGAGCTTCAAAACTCTTGTTTCCAAGGAGAAACTTGATTTCACTCTCTCCAAATAGAGACATGTTTGTTCTAGCAGTCCGTAGTATGTTCAATACTCTTCTCTAGCACAACTCAAAGGCATTGCTTCCTCTGTCATCCTTATTCATTGTCCACCTCTCTGAATGCATAACAAGTACTTGTGAAGACTATAACCTGCATCAGGCACATCTTAATCCCTAGACTTATATCATTACTCTTCAGTACTTTGGAAGGATCCCTGACAGCTGACTTTACTGTTTCCTTACTGCTGGTTCCAAGAGAGCTGATTGTGTAGCTTAGCAAGCTAAAATTGTTAACAACCTCAACCTCTTTTCCACCTATCAATGTTCTGTCAATTGGCCCAGTGGTGAGTGTCTTTGTCTTCTTGACGTTGAGCTTCAATCCATATTGAAGACTACAGTCCTTGAACTTCTATAGCAAGTGCTTCAGATTTAAAGTTTTCGGCAAACAAGGTTGTTTCATCTGCGTAACACAAATTGTTGTCTTCCTCTAATCCTGGACATTTCTCTGGTACTCATGCTTTTTAGCCAAGATTCATCTAACATTAGCTACAATATTCCTAGTACCAGGAACCCTTCTAAAACCAGCCTGCACTTCTAGTAGTTCTCTGTTGATGTGCTGTTCCACTTGGTTTTGGGTATTCTTCCGCAGAATCTCACTTGCATGTGATAGCAATGATATTGTTCGATACTTTCCACACTCTGTTGCATCACCTTTCTTCGGAATGGGAAAAAATATAAATCTCTTCTAGTCAGATGACCAGGTGGTTTTCCTCCAGATTTCTTTGCATACCTTGGTGAGTACATCTAGGTCAGCTTCTTTTAAGTAGAAATATGTCAATTGGTATAACAGCAATCCCTGGAGCCTTATTTTTTGCCAATTCCTTCAAAGCAGTTTTAATTTCTTCCTTCATCACCACAGGCTCTTGCTTATATGTTGCTTCATGAAATTCTTCCGTGTCTTCTGTGACCATAGATAAATGAATTAATTTCTAGGTTCTCAATTTTGTTGCATTGTTCTGTGTGCCTGTCATTGTATGAGTATTATCTTGTTTTGGTTGTTACTGTGTAGTAGATTTTGAGATCAGGAAGTGCCATGCCTCTCATTTCGTTCTTGTTTTACAGAGATGCTTCGTTATTTGAGTTCTCTTTCCTCTACAAACAAACTTGTCAATTTTCTTTTCTATCTTGCTGAAAAATGAATTTGGTATCTGTATTGGGATTATGTTAAGCATGTAGATTCCTTTTGGTGAGACTGCCATTTTTACTATATTGGAGCTTCCCATTCATGAACAGGGAACATTTTTTATGGTCTTTTCTAATCAACTATAATTATTAATGCATCTTGGTTACATGTTCAATAGTTTTATGACTGCAAACGTTTGTAGAAATCATCTTTAGCCTCCTCATTGGCTTTGGTTGTTGGATACATATATTTGCATGATCATGGTATTGACTAGACTTCCTTCATGAGTATGGATATGATTTTGTCACTTGCAAAATTGTATTTCAAGATGGATCTAGAAGTGACCTTTTTAATTAAAGAAGGTGACTCCACTTTTTTTTCTCACCTTTTCAATTCCTGTGTAGTAGACCATGTGATTGTCTGATTCAAAATGCCTCATGCCAATCAATCTCATTCACCAACACCTAGGATGTCAATATTTATGCGTTCCATTTCTTTCTCAACAATGTAAATTTTTCCTGCATTGATGCTTCTCATCTTCTACATTCCAATCATTACTCTCTCCTTACAACCATCCCTACTCATTTGTATTTCCAAATTTGAGGGCTGAACCTCAGGTACTATATCTACTAGTGTACTTGGCTGGAAGGAGGGAGGTGCTGGATGGGAGTTGTAATCTAGAGTGGAAGGGATGTCAGTGGAGCAGGGAAAAGGATGGCACATGACATACACATCAAGTGATGGGGTGGGAGAGATTGACACTGAATCTATTGATTACTTCTGTAATGGGGAACTGCCTTTCATCTCTTCCTTTTGGTCAAATGCTTGTCTGTTAGATATTATTCTAAACTGAATATCCAGATTAAGACAAGGATTGGTCATTCACTTCTGAAATAAAAGGCATTAAAAAACCCTATTTACAATAGAGCACACTCTCATATAAGTTCTAAAAATATTAACTTTATCTAATATAAATTGACTCCAGAATCAATGGAACTACCCTGTCTCCCAAAGCTACACTCTTAGTGTAGATTCTACTGCTACCATTATCTAAAAGAAAATATGATATTTCTTTTTTTTTTCTTTTTTCTCATTAGAACAAATTTATATTCTAATATTTTTTATTATTTTAGGGGAGAAACCAAGGATTTGGCTATATTTTGGTTTTTTAATTTCTTAAAGTTCTTTATCAGTTGTTTGGAAAGTGTGGATTGCAAACTCTAAATCCTGCTAGAATTTCTTTTAACATTCTAAAGACAAAATTATTGTTTGAACAGAAATTATTTACAGTGTAGTTGTTATACTGAATTATCTTCTGGTGTCTAAAAATTTTTCAGATTCTCAAACAATTTGTTTCTAAGACGTGTTCAACTTAATCTACACATTCCTTCATTGACAACAATGCAAGTTGATTTAGAAGTTTTCTGTTTTTTTTTCCCACTGTCTGTTATTAGTAAGTAGGGTCCTTAAATTTGAGTTTTCATATATTTTTAAATTTATAATTTTAGATTAAAAAATTTGTAGTTATCTCTTGCTAAAATATGGTTTATTGTCCATTTCCATTCTTCTAAATTGTTATATGTTTTTCTCCTTTATATACACATGTACTATCAGTCCTATGGTGGCATAATCCGGGTTGTTCCTTTTGTTATTAGGTGCTATTGAGTTGACCCTATGTACATGTCTGAACACTATCTTCTCTTCATTATAGCTTACACACTTGAATTCATTGCTGCAGTTACTGCGTTAATTCATCTCATTGGGGCCTTCCTATCTTTTGTTCACCCTCCTCCTTTCCAACTATGATGTCTCCTTCAAAAGAACAGCTGCTTCAAACAGTATGTCCAAAGTATGTGAAATGAAGTTAGCCTTCCTTGCCTTTCATGGAAGACTTTAGCTATACTTTCTCTGAAACATGTCTATTTGGTTCTTGTGGCAATCATGAGATATTCTTCACTCTTTTCAAATATCACAACTCATGAACATCAGTTATTTTTCTGTCATCCTTATGAATGTCAGCTCTCAGATCTGTAGCAAGTGATTGAAAAGATTATGGCCTGAATCAGGCAACCTTACTCTTCAAACTGACATCATTGCTCCAAAATAATTTAGAGATGCCCCTGCCTGCAAACTTTTTCAGTGCAGTATGTCTCCTGTTCACTTGACTACTGGTACCAAGTGTATTGATTGTGGGTGGGTTCAAGTAAGATGAAGTTATTGACAGTATCAATCTTTTCTTCATCTATCATGATGTTGCCTATTCGTCCAGTGGCAAGGATTTTTGTTTACTTGTTGTTGAGATGCAATCCATACTGAAGGCCACAGTCTTTGTTGTTCTGTAGTAAGTACTTCAAGTCCTCCTTACTTTCAGCAAGAAAGCTTGTGTCATCCACCAAATTAAGGTTATTGATGAGTCTTCCACCAATCCTGATGTCATATTCTTCTTCATAGACTTCAGCTTCTCAAACAATATGCTCAGTATATAGATTAAATAGGTATGAAAAAAGATGATACAGACTTAAAGTAATAATTTTAATCTAGTGAATTTATTTTCATTTTCTTTATTTTGAATTTGTGAAAGAGTACTTCATGGTCTGTTTTACAATCAACTCCTGGCCTTGTTTTGGCTGTTGATATTGAGCTTCTCCACTGACTCTTTCAACTCCATCTTATTCCTTTGCACTCTATCAATGATTCATGTGTACAATCTTTGTCTATGATTCTTTTTAAAAGGCATTTTCAAAGAGTAAATAAATGATTGTAAAAGATCTGTAATTCAATCACCAGGATCATATCTGTCACCACGTCCATGTTTTCCAACAACTGAAATTTCATCATTTATATTTAATTTCTTGCTGGTGACACTTTATAACTTTATCTTTTAAATATTGATTTTTATATTAGTTTTAATTTGTATTTTTTTGTTGTTGTTGGCTAGTGAGGATAGAAGGCGAATTGATGCCTTTGACTGCTAACAAAATGAACAGGTTCATCCTAAAGAGGGTTAAATCAGGCTACTCCTAGAAGACAAGTATTCTGAAGCTTCATCTGACATACTCTGGATGTGTTGCAAGGAGGTACCAGTCCTTGGAGAGGGACATCATGCTTGGGAGGGTGGATGGACAACGCAGGAGAGGAAGACCCTCTATGAGGTGAATTGATTCAGACTGGGATAATCGGAGTGTTGGAGACAGTGAGATTGGGACAGAATAGAGCAGGGTTTAGAGCTGTTGTACATAGGGTTGCTATGAGTCACAGGCAACTCGATAGCATGTAGAAACAACAATTTGTATAATTAAAACTTTAATAAAACAAATTTTAAGCCATTATTATATTTTAAAATGGTTTAAATTATGTCTCCTTGGTTGTGTTCCATGAAATTTTAGCCCATCATTTCTGTTAGAAGAGGATGCTACGTATAAACTCTAGATGAAAATTACATCATTTTCTTGGAAAGCTATTTGCCTGGGCTTTCTCCTTGACCCTAATAGTTACAGTAAAGACTTTAAGCAATCTAATTCTACCAAAACGTCATGGGGACACTATCAGTTGATGTGAGTGTATATTGTAGACTCAGTTATTAAGTCTTTATAGTGGTTTGTCTCAGTAACCATCTCTCCCCAAACCCCAATTCAACTCATAGCCTGGGGAACAGATAAGCAGTGGATTTGGTTTATTTATAGTTTTCTTCACCACAACCCCCCATTCTCAGCAAGTGATTCTCATCCCTGATGTCTACTTTAGAGTAGGAAGATTTGCTTCAGTTCCCTACTCTAAATAGAGTAGTTTACTTTTATTACAGATGGACCTTTACTCTGTTCTTAGTTGTCTGCTGGCTAGAGGGCACAAGGTCAGCAAACTTCAGGAATAGGCTCTGCTTTATTTTCTAGTTTGATTATGAGTTGTGAAGATATCTGCATGGATTTATCATGTTCTTTTCTCTATTCCTATTTTTGTACTGGGAGCTATCAAAATATGTGTATGGATATTTATGTTTACTCTAAAGTATGATCTTAGAGCATTAATTTTACTGAAAGTTATGTAGAGTAACTCTACCAATGAATATACATTGTAAAAGCTTGCCAACATATTTGAGAATAAAACTACTTTTGAAATCAATAACAATTGAACTTCATATCTTAAAAAAACATTGTATTTTATGGCATTGTTATACAACGTCTCATATGTTAACCTTATCTTTGGAAACACTTAACATCAGGTACAGATTGAATGCTAGGAATAATAATCTTGTAAATTCAGTGAACTATGACTTTGCAATTTTGCAAAGTGTCTTAATATTATGACTTTTGGGGAATGCAAATTCTCTTTGGTAAGTTGTTACTCATAGATTTAAGAGATTCTAAATAAAAATTCAAATATGTAGCTAGAATAGAAGATGTAAAAGATTATTTTTAGTGAGCTCAAATATATTTATCTAACGTTTTGTTTTTCACTTGATAGATAATTAGCATGATGACTATTTTTACCATCAGGCTTTTCTTTGTTGTTCTAAACTAGGAAAGAAAAACTATACTTATTGGGACAAGAAACTCTTCTTAGCTCTGCTTTACTATTTAATTTAAAATTGATAACAGTGTCACTGTTTTAATTAAGCTAGTAATGAATGCAACTCTATACTCACCAATCTATGTCAAGAACTTAGGAAGACAGGTAACTGGTTAATTTATTGGAAGAGATCCATATTTGTTCCAATTTCCTAGAAATGTGAATCAACAAAATATGGAAATTATTGAACAATATAATTAATATCACATGCAAGCAAAACATTACTGAAGATGTCTAGCTATATTCTACTGATTTTGCAAAGTCATTTGACTGCGTGGATCACAACAAACTGTAGCTAACACTGTTGTTGTTGTTGTTAGGTGCCGTCGAGTCACTTGCGACTCATAGCGACCCTATGTACAACAGCCCTAAACCCTGCCCTATCCTATGCCAATCGCACTGCCTCTGACACACCCATCCCGATTACCTCAGTCACTGAATCAATCCACCTCGTAGAGGGTCTTCCCCTCCTGCGCTGTCCCTCCACCCTACTAAGCATGATGTCCCTCTCCAAGGTCTGACCCTCCTTACAACATGTCCAAAGTATGTCAGACGCAGCCCCAGAATCCTTGCCTCCAAGAAGTAGCCTGGTTTAACCCTCTCCAGAATGAATCTGTTTGTTTTCTTGGCAGTCCATGGTATATTCAATACTCTTCTCCAGCACCACAGTTCAAATGCATCAATTCTTCTTCTATCCTCCCTAGTCATTGTTCAACTCTCTGATGCATAACAAGTGATTGCAAAGACCATGGCCTGTATCAGGTGCAACTTAGTCTCGGGAGAGACACCATTGCTCTTGAGTACTTTAGAGAGGTCCTTAAAAGCAGACTTTCCCATCACAATATATTTTTTTTATTTCCTGGCTGCTGGTGCCAAGAGTGTTGACCAAGGAGCTGAGCAAACTGAAGCTGTGAACAATCTCAATCTCTTTGCCATCCATCCTGATGCTACGAATTGGTCCAGTGGTGAGAATCTTTCTCTTCTTAACATTGAGCCTCAGTCCAAACTGAAAGCTGCAGTCTTTGACCCTCTGCAGCAAGTGCATGAGGTCCTTCTCAGTTTCAGCAAGCAGGGTTGTGTCATCTGCATAACGCAGATTATTAATAGATCTTCCAGCAATCCTGACACCACATTTCTCCTCATAGAGCCCAGCCTCTCGGATAATCTGCTCTGCATACAGGTTGAAAAGGTATGGAGACAGGATGCATCCCTGGCGTACACCCCTCCCAATTTTGAACCATGCAGTGTTACCCTGCTCTATTCTGAGCAGAGTAAAATTTCAGAACATTTAGCTATGTTTATATGAAATCTATACTTGCACCAGGAAGCTATTGTTCAAACAGAGAAAGGGAACTTTGCATTATTGTAAAGGACAAAAGTTATGTCTCAGGGCTGTATCTTTTCTCACACTTGTTGAATCTGTATGTTGAGTAAATCATTCAAGAAATTGCACTTGAAGAAGAAAAATGTAGTTTCAGGATTGGAGGTAAAGTCATCAATAATCTATGTTATGCAGATGACAGAAATTTGCTGCTGAAAAGAGGAGGACTTGAAGCATTTACTGCAGAATATTAAGGATTAATGTCTTCTATATGGACTACTTCTCAACATCAAGAAAACAATAATAATCACCGCAGGGTCAATGGACAACATCATGACAAAAGAGTAAAATTGTCAACAATATAATCTTATTTGGGTCCACAATCAACCCTTTGGTATCAGCAGTCAAGAGATCAGGAAATGTATAGGTTTAGGAAAGTCCGCTGTCAGGAAACTTTTCAAAGTCTTGATGAACAGTAATGTCAGTTTAAAATTAAGTCACACCTTATTCAAGTCATAGTCTTTTCTGTCACCTAGTGTGCATATAACAACAACAAACAACAATTATGCATATGAAAGAGCTGGACAATGGATAAGTACTAAAGAAGAATAGGTGTCAGAATTGTGGTGTTGAAGAAGAATACTAAGAGAACAAAAAGATTTTTGTTAGACAGTAGAACAGAGTTCTTCTTAGAGGAAAGAATGACAGAGTTCTCTTTTACATACATAGGATATGTTGTTTGGTGGGGATATTCTTTGGAGGGAGATACCATGCTTGGAAAGTTGGAGTGTCAGTGAAAGAGAAGATGAACTTCAACCAGGTGGATTGACATGGTAAGTTCGCAATGGGTTCAAGTGTATCAAGTGATGTGAGAATGGTATGGAATAGGACAGGTTTCATATCCATTTTCCATAGGCCCTATATGGGTTGTACTCAACTTGAGGGCACCTAACAACTACAAAGCCAATATACTTTAGGAATGTTGCTAGGTAATACTATTCCTTTCAAGAAGTATCATCTTTGAAAAATGAAGACTCAGCAAAAGAGAGGAAGATGATCAATGAGGTGGATTATAACAATGACTGAAACAATGGGTTCAAATGTCGACGATGAGGATGGCACAGGATAGGATAGACTTCAGATCTATTTTTCATAGGGTCACTCTGAGTCATATTAAACTTGATGGAACCAAACAGCAGCAACATACACATACATATACATATATATATACATATACATATACATATACATATACATATACATATACATATACATGCACATGCACATGCACATGCACATACACATACACATACACATACACATACACATATACATATACATATACATATACAATTTTCTTTCTCTATGGCTGTGGGCTTCGTCTGACATACTTTGGACATGTTGTAAGGAGGGACAGGTCCTTGGAGAGGGACATCATGCTTGGGAGGGTGGAGGGTAGGAGGGGAAGACCCTCTATGAGGTGGATTGATTCAGTGACTGCGGTAATCGCAATGGGTGTGTCAGACGCAATGAGATTGGCACAGGATAGAGCAGGGTTTAGGGCTGTTGTACACAGGGTCGCTATGAGTCTCAAACAACTCGATGGCACATAAGAACAACAACAACATGGTTGTGAGGGGCTTTTAAATAAACTATTACTCATACCCTATGTACACTTGATTATGAACCATGGCTGATCCTGTACCAACATCATGACCTCAGAAATGTTCTGGTCCACTTACACAGTCACTGGGGCAATGCTTCTTTTTCTTTTCCTTCTTTTTTTTAATATTTTCCTTTGTCCTGACCTTCCATCTTTCATAGAAAGATATCTTTTACATGAACTAGCCTCTCCGGGCAACTTGGGCAGTGTCTATACTCTATTCCAATACCAAAATTCAAACGTATTCCTTTGTTGCCCTTTTTCCTGTTCAACTTCCATATACTATGAGAGCTGTAGAAAATACCATGGTTTTTATCAGATGCCCATAAAGCTTTAGATATAAGCTATCAGATCAAGGGCTGGACAATGGTAGATAGGTGCTGAAGGGAGTGGGTAGGAGTGTATGGGGATCCTGGAGGATGGTAGAGCAGGAAAATAAGTGGGTCAAGAGACTTGTGCCAAGGGCAGAGTCAACACTGAAACTAACAGTTAGTTCAACAATTAGGGTTATATCTTTCACTTTTTTCTGTAAAATGCTTGTCTGTCAGACACTTTTCTAAATCTGAGCATTCAGATTAAGACAGACTAGCAAGAAGGACTGACAGACACATACATCAATAGAATAGAATTGAAATCAGCCCATCTACCTATGGTCAACTGATTTTTGACAAGGAGATGAAATCAGTTAAGAGGGGAAACAACAGCACTTTTTTTTTGGTTTTTTTCCCCCCCTAACTTACGGTGGTGGCAAAATTGGAAAACAATCTGCAGAAAATTCAAGCAAGACTCACACCTAACTCCATTACACAAAAAACAACTCAAAGTGGATCAGGTACCTAGAACTAAAATCAAGGACTATAAACTTCATAAAAGAAAAACTTGGAAGAACTCTAGAGTCCTAATCCATAACATAAATGATCTTCCATGCATCCTGAAAAACATACAACCAAGAGAGGAAAAAATAGATGAATGTGATCTAAGAATCAAATCCCTATGCACATGCAAAAATTTCTCCAACAGAGCAAGACGGGAAGCCACAATCAGCACTCTTAACACCAGCAGTCAGGAAATAAAAAAGACAAATTGCAATGGGAAAATATGCTGTCAGGGACCTCCCCAGAGTGCTGAAAAACAATGATGTCAGTCTAGAGACTAAGATGTGCCTAATCCAGGCCATGGTCTTTGAAATTACTTGTTATGCTTAGCAGAGCTGGACAATGACTAAGGATGACAGAAGGAGAACCGAAGCCTTTGAGTGGTGGTGCTGGAGAATAGTCTCGAACATACCATGGACTGTCAAGAAAACATAATAGGTCTGTCTTGAAGAGGGTGAAACCAAGTTTCCCTTTGGATTATAGGATTTTGAAGCCCATACTCTGGGCACATGGTCAGGAGGGACACGTCCTTGGAGAAGGACAACATGCTCGGAAGGTTGGAGGGAAAGCTCAGGAGAGGAAGACCCTGGATGAGATGGATTCATACAGTAACTGGGTCAGTTGGGGGTTGGTGCTTGAGAATTAGTGAGACTGGCTCAGGACAAGGCATAGTTCAGAGCTGCTCTACATAGGGTCGCAATGGTTTATAGGTGACTTGACAGCACATAACAACAAAACAACAAATTACAAACTAAAGCATAACAACCTGTATTAACAATAAGTTCTTTGTAAATAGAATATTAGCCAATAAATCCTTGCTTGTCTAAAAATGGCAAGTCATATGATAATTTCTGAATCTGACAAATTTTAAAGGAAACGCAGTTTACTTTCAAAATATTATTATGTAAAATAAATGGACATTTATGAAATGTTTTAGTATTTGTGTTTTTTCTTGTTAAGTGTTATCGAGGCAACTGTTACCCAGAATCACCTTATGAACAGTAGGGTCTATACCTGCTTCACCCTGTGTCATTCTAATCAACTCTTATATACTTGAGCCTATTGTTATACTCACTCTATCTGCCCATACCACTGAGGGATTTCTTCTCTTCTGCTGGCCATCCACTTTTCCAAGCATGCTGCCTTTTTCTAAGGACTAAGCCCTTCCAACAACATACCAAAGGAAATGAGACAAAATTTCAATATTTTTGCCTCTAAGGAACATTCTGATAATACTGTCTCCAAGACTTATTCTTTTTCTTTTGGCAGTCCACGAGATATTCAGTAATCTTCATCAACACAGCAGCTCAAATACATTGATTCTACTTATTCATTAATTCATTGTCCGACTTTCAGATTCATAGGAAGTTACTGAACGGATATAACTTGACTCAGATACACCTTAATTTTTAAACTGGCATCTTTGCTTCGTAGAATGTTGGCTAAGTAGTTGACAATAGTTTTTCCTACTGTAATATATATTTTGATTTCATAACTGCTGGTACAAAAGGTGGTTATTTTTAATCTAAGTAAGATAAATTTGTTGATATTACAATCCTTTCTCCAGCTAGCATAATGTTGTCTTTTGGCCAAGTGTTGAGGATTTTGGTTTCTTGATTTTGAGAGAAATATCTATGCTGTTGTTGCTTTAGCATATTGTTGAATCAGAACTGACACATAGGTGACCCTCCAGAGGGGATTGAGAGTTAGGTTATCACCATGGGAGGAGATTGCACCTTATTCTGCCACAAACAGCTAATGGATTAGAATCACAAACCTCTTTGAGTTACCAGTGCAACTCCTTTCACTAGACTACCAAAGCTCCCTAAATATATATATTTATATTTTGTTGTTTTTTTGTTGTTATGTGCCGTCGAGTCACTTGTGACTCATAGCGACCCTATGTACAACAGCCCTAAACTCTGCTCTCTCCTGTGCCAATCGCACTGTCTCTGACACTGCCATCCCAATTATCCCAGTCACTGAATCAATCCACCTCATAGAGGGCCTTCCTCTCCTGCGCTGTCCC
>NW_006399923.1:6159467-6173229 GCF_000299155.1 Elephantulus edwardii | reverse complement strand
TGATTGTAAAAGTTGGTAAAAATCTTCTATCTCCTCTTCCTTGGCTCTGGTTGTTGGTGCATATATTTGAATGATAGTGGTATTCACTGGACTCCCTTGTATGCATATAGATATTATCCTGTCACTGACAAAATTGTACTTCAAGATGGATCTAGCAATTAATTTTTATATATTTATATTTATTTCTATTTCTATTTCTGTTTTTTATTTTCTATTTCTATTTCTATTTCTATTTCTATTTCTATTTCTATTTACTTCTATTTCGTTAGTTAGGTTAAGTGCCATCAAGTTGAGTAAAACTCATAGCAACGCTATGAACAAAAGACCTGAACCTTGTTCTATAACTATCATGGTTTCTCTATGTTCACTGAGTTTCCCGAGGCATGGAGTTTAGGAAGTGGCTGCCACACTTACTTTATAGAATACAATAGAGTATTGAATGTACCATGGACTGCCAAGAAAAGAAACAGATTCACTCTGGAGAGGGTTAAAACAGGCTGCTCCTTGGAGGCAAGGATTCTGGGGCTTCGTCTGACATACTTTGGACATGTTGTAAGGATGGAGAGGTCTTTGGAAAGGGACATCATGCTTAGGAGGGTTGAGGGATGGTGTAGGAGGGAAAGACCCTCTATGAGGTGTATTGATTCAGTGACTGGGCTAATCGGGCTGGGTGTGTCAGAGGCAGTGCAATTGGCACAGGATAGAGCAGGGTTTAGGACTGTTGTACATAGGGTTGCTATGAGTGGCAAGCGACTCAGCGGCACATAACAACAACAACAACAACAACAACAATTATCAACACTTAGAGGTAAATGTTTTGAGGATATGAACAGTCATTCCCAGGATAGGAATCAGTGTTTTTCAACAATGCAGTAACAAGATAAACAGCAAAAATGAATGGAAAATATATTTTAATAGATTATTTGTGTTTAATTTATTTCATATTTTTAAAATATGCTGTAATAAAAGTGGGAGTATTGATAACATTTATTAACTCTATATTATAATCTATAAGATTGATATTTTTTTCAAATATATCAATAATTATTTTGTCTTCATATTTAGGTGTTAAAATTCTCACTTAGAGATGTAGTTAATACTTGCTTTAAGTGTCAGAACCACCAGAGTAAAGCAGCCAGTATCTATATTCAAGCCTTTGAATTTTATCACATATGCTTAAACACAATGCAGGACATAATTTCAAAATTCAAGGATCACATTTACTAGTTATGGAAAACTACATTTTGACAGATTTTTTGCTAATTATTTTTAACCCAGTATTTAAAGCACTCTCTAAAATATGGTTTATCTTTTTTTGCAATAGAAAAAAATAGACTTAAGTGTTTTGTTTTGTTTTCATCTGAAAATGGTATGCCACTATGCAGTGAAATGGTTTCCAAGTCCCGAACTTCTATAATTCTCTGCTCTTTTTGTTTCTACAGCATACTGTCTTTCAACATTTTCCTAAATTAAAATGAGTATACAAACACTTTTGAAAATACATTATTTACACTACCCTATTTTATTTAGCCACTATCTACTGGGGGGTAGGTGTATCAGAGACAATAAGTTTGATTCAGGATAGAGTAGGGTTTAGAGCTGTTATACGCAGGGTCACTTTGAGTTGCAAGCAACTCGATGGCACACAACAAGAACAACAACAATAAATATCTACGTAGGATCTAATAATAATGAAGAAACTGTTTTATGTTCATGAATAGTCTTGCCAATGATCATAGCAAAAAAGGGCAATTCAAATATCTGTCTAAAGAGAAAGATTAAAGCAATACTTAGACAAAATATAGGTGGAAAAATAATATTTAATTACACACATACTTATCCATTTTCTATGTTAATTACGTCAAAGACACAGCAATAGAGACAAATACATAGTTATAAAAACTTACATTAATAACAAGTAATTTTATATTGTTTTACAATTTATTTGTCTTAAAGTTGCCTGTTTTATATTTTTTGTTTATATGATCTAGAAACAAAAGAAAGAACCCAAAATATCAGTATGTCTAAAAAAGGGTTATATTTTTGCATAAAATGGACATCTCAAGGCAATTTGGTAGTCCATTGAGTGTCTAAATTGGAACAGATTTGGATGTTTCTGACAGTGTTCAGATTTTGTTTTCATCCTCTGAGATACTGAAATTCACTGGGGAAACCTAGCATTGAAAATGTGTTGGAAAATACATAATGTGTCAACACATTGTGACATGGTGGTGATACTAGAGAAATCTGTTTGGATCTAATAATAATTCACAACCAGTTCATTCTAATAGAAAGGGAAATATGAGTAAACTCTGGGTTATATTTTAGTTCTTGAATTTATTTGCTTCTGTGGATTATTTGATTAAGTAGGAGAAATTATATCAACTTTTCTTTTATGACAAATGATTTTTTTTAGACATTTGTTCTCAGATTTTAGTTGGTTATTTGCAAACTATAGAGCCACTATAAATTGCACTTAACTCAATGATACCTATGAACAAAAGTATACCTACAAATACAATCAATTCAAACATATTGTTTCTTTTCTTTTTTTTTTATTTTACATTTCTCTATCTCCAGGCATCATCCCAGATGCTGCCAAGAGATCTAAATGCCAATGAGAGAAAGATATTTTGCCGTTTTATCTGAATTGGCCTAACATTGGTTGATAAAATTTATCCAGTGACTAGTTCAATGTTTCTGACCGTCTTTTCCAGAAAAAGTGAGAGGAGAAAAAAGAACAAGAGGAATATATAATTGAATTTTACCTTATCACTAGGTCTCTATGGTAAGAAAAAGACCACAGGCACAAAGAATCTGATCTTTTTGTTTGTTTGTAGCTAAAGTAATTGCTTACTTTAAATTTGCCTCCACTACCAAGTGGACAAGTTGCACAAAACACTTGTTTAATGTTAAGCAACTGTCTTACATTCTTAGAAACTTTTATTCTTTTATTGTTACTACTTAGACCTATAGCACTAATCATCATAATAATAAATTTGTTAGAAGCATTAAAAATACACTTCCCTCTTAGTCACCAAACTCTGACATCTAATCTTGTCTAATACATTGAATTGCTTCCACTTTGTCAATAGACATTTTGAGGAAATGACATTGAAACCTGACTGTATACTGATTATTGCAGTTTCTACAGAAATGCATGGAACTAAAGTGATGTATGACAAGGTGACCTGGGGATAGTGATGATGGTGATAACAAGTGAACTAGCACAGTTGTCACCTCAATTTAGCAAGGAAAAAGAAAGGTGTGAAGGATTTTCCCTCTTGGGCAGCATGTTTTCATTTCGTTTGCTGTTCTGCGATTATTAAAAATTGAAATGAAGAACTAATTTCCTCAAGCTCATCTTCAATATGCTAAGAGATGTCAAATGTGTCCAATTGCATTGAAAAATTTGAATGCTTTCTATTTTAATCTTATTGATTATATTGATCCCATTCCACTCCTCAAACAACACAGCCAAAAATATGCCATCCATTTCGGCAAATGAAACCTCTGGGTGAAGGTTAATTACAAGTCTTCTAAATGAAACAACTGAAAAGAGAAAATGATCAATTGAAAATAGACCTTAATAGAGTATGTGCATTTTTCCTACAACAGAAGGGTTGGAATTATAAGCTACAGATGCCAGTTCCTTTCCCGATGCCAGCTGGGGGCACATTTGCTCCCACTCCTTCCCATTGGATTTAGAAACTGCTTAATTATCTTTATATTCTGTAGGCTGTGCTTATGGTGGGGCTCTGAGATCTAAATCCTTCTCTTTTTTGATTCAGAGAGTGTCTCATTTTATCTGTTTGATTCAACTAGATATTAGACTTTTATATAGTAAGAAAAAGAAAATTACCTCATTCCAATAAAAAAGTGGTATTGAGTCTGTGGTTTGTGTCTATTGGGGGCGGGGTAAATGAAGAATTTGAGAAGAAAAAAGCAAATTGGTATATTTTTTTTGAGGGACAGTCTAGCTACTTGCTATTCCATAGTTGCTTCAAAAGTCTGCAATGGCAGCTGGTAGTGCTTCTCCAATAGCCATGCTTCCAGGAAACAGCAGACTACTAAGACTAAACTTAAACCAATAAACTCAATCCCATTAGTGAATTACTGCCCCTACCCCCTACACACCAATCCCTTTCAAGAAAACATCTGTGTTCCTGGTCTCCTTTTTGAATATATAAAGTCAACTGTAAGTTGAAAGTGTCTGCACTGTTTTTCTCTCCACTGTTTAAAATCGTGTTTTTCTCACCACCATCTGACAATCTTTCAGTAGCGTTGTCCCTAATATTTAATTCCATTTTCTCAAACAAGATTGCTTCTAGATTAGGCCATGAAGAACTTGTGTGAGAAATGGGACCATTAAATTATTGGATAATTTATCTGAAACAAGAAGATTACTTTAGAAATGTATTCCCATCAATCCCTTTGTCTCCTCATTTCTTGAGTTGTACTGAGATTTTTTTATTTTTATTTTAGTTTCTTGTTGTTATATGCCATAGAGTCATCTATGACTCATACTGACCCTATAAACAATGGCATCAAATCTTGCCCTATCCTCAGCCCACCTAACTGTCTCTGGCACACTTGACCTCACAGCCTCTATCGATGGGTCAATCCCTCTCCTCCAGGGTCTTCCTCTCTGCCTTGAATTTCTACTCTTCCAAGCACAATGTCTTTCTCCCATAACTGTCCCCTCTTTTCAACACGTTCGAAGTACCTGAGATAGAGTTTCAAAATCCTTGCCTCCAAGGAGCAACCTCGTTTCATCTCTCATGGCAAAACATGTTTTTTTCTTGGCCGTCCATGATATGTTCAGTATTCTTCTCCAACATCACAGATCAAAGGCATCAATTTTTCATCTGTCACTCTCATTCATTTTCTAGCTCTCAGACATACGGTAAGTAATTATCATATCAATGGTTATCATAGCATATCTCATATCAGCAAGTGATTGGGAAGACCACGGTCTGGATCAGGGACACCTTGATTTCTTGACTGGCATTGTTGCTCTTTAGGAATATGGAGAGGTCTCTATTATAGTTTTGTTTTAGTTTTTTGCTAGTCCCACTCCCTTCTTTTAGTTTTTATATATTTGTTCTGTTATTAGAAAATTACCTTTCTCTTATAATGGTGATTAGTCCATCTAAAATTAGCTAAATTCATTTCAATACTACTTAATCACCACTGCATCCCTATTCTCTGTTGGAATCTACATTCTTACTAAAATTTAAGTGTGATTTTTTACTTCATAAAAGTGTATGCTATTGTTGTTAAGTGCTATCAAGTCATAGGTGATTCATAGAGACCCTATGAACGAAAGACCTGGACACCTGTATAACTTTTGTCCTCTCTCCAGGTTCATAGGGTTTCCGGAGACAAGCTATTTCAGAAGTGGATGCCACTCCTGCTTCCAAGATTGTTTTAATTGGAGAGCTCCACCAAATACTGTCTACCATGGGTGGCCATTATCCCATATGACACATCAGTACCACAGTGTTCAGCTTCACAGCAACCACGAGTTACCTCTGTACAGTAAGTGGACAGAGGAGGGCTATACGACCTAGGAAAAGTGTTTGACCAAACCCCACCAGTTCATCTGGCAAGTCCCCTCTGCTGACACCGACTTGGGACAGAAAGAAAGCCATAAGAGCCCTGAGAATTCCATATGGGTCCCTCCTCAAGATGTAAGAGGTGTGCTGTGAATCTCGGTATTTTATCTTAGGATAAAAGTACGTAGAGGGGAGAAAAGTGTAGAGAGTTTCATCTATTATCTTCTACATTCCACTGTGCATGTAATTCTAACAACATTGTAATTGACTATTGAAATCCACAAGTGCCCAGGGAAAAGGAAGTTGGTATTATAATAGATATAAGTAGGTGCAAGAGTGTTAGAAAGCGTGTCCACTGCAGAGGAATTGGTTTTGTAGTGTGGATGTTGTCAATGGGGCTCCTTTTTGCTTCGAGTTGAACACTCCTCATAGCGATCCAATGAACAAAAGATCTGAAGCCTTTCTGTAAATATCATTATTTCTCAAAGTTCATAGAGTTTCCAGAGACACGCTGTTTAGGAATCAGATGCCACTCCTGCTTCCAAATCAGAAATAGCTACCAGCACTGTTGTTACAGGAGTATAAAATGGAAAGTGGGAATTTTTACATTTGATTATAAGAAGGTATATTGAATTAGAATTGAGGAATTCCAAAAATATCTGAGAAATCAATAACTGAATTGCTCGAATGAATTTTATTAATTCATCTGTACTCTGTAAAACCTATTGTTCTCTCTGTGCACTTGATTTTTCATGTGTATCAAATATGTGAAGGCAATATCAGGGAACTTTTATCCCATTTTGTAACCTCACTCCCATTGTCAGTTTTACACCTGTTTTATTTTATCATTGTTCACACCACAAAGAAAATATTATCAGGTGATGATGAGTAAACATTTTTTCCCAAACCCAATTTTGAAGTTTGGCCCAGGTTTTATGAGAAGTAAAAGAATTACCAAGCTTAGGCGTGGGAGTAATCCAAGGTACTTCTAGAGAGATGAAAAGGCATACGTGAAACACTGGCATCAAGAAAGAGCTTAAAAAGCAAAAAAATATATATTGTCATTTTTAAAATATGAATCTCACTGAGAAATTATGGAATAGAAAATTTTTACTTTGTGAATTGACTTAAAGAGTAACTCTAGCAGATTCTTCAAACCAAAATTTATGATTTGAAGTTTTGAACAGGGATATGAAAGCCATATAGTCCCTATATTAATAGAATTCTATCTCCTTAAACAAAAACAAACACATAGATGTTTGTTCATCAATAATAGATGGAACATCACTTAATATCATCACAGTCCTGTATCTACATAGAGGGGGTTTCTGTGGGATATAACCTATAATATCTTTTCTGTCATACCAGATAAAAGGGAAGAAAAATAAACTGAGAAGAGGAGGTTTCTCACTATCCCAAAGAAAGAATTATCACAATACCACTAAAAACAAACAAAATGAACCCCCCAAAATCACTATAAAGCACCATAATCGTTAAAAAAACCCCTTCTTCCTCATTGAATGAAATTCAAAATTCTGTCTTGAAGTACACTATTCTCTAGTTGTTTTACTTATGGGTCATTAAGTTTTCTGACTCAGACCTGATAATGACCCCTATGACCACTGGATCTGAACTTTTCCCTATCCTAAGCCCACCTCACCACTGTCTGACACAGCTGACTTCATTGCCACAGTCACTGTGTCAATCCATCTCATCCAGGCTCTTCTCCTGTGCAGACACTATCCTTTCAAGCATGATGTCCTTCTCCAAGCACTCAAGCCATATTTTTTTTTTCATCCTTATTCATTCTGCTAGATCCAGGGCATAGTCATTGCAATTTCTTTCTAAGTGTTAGAGAGCTGGGCAATGACTAGGTATGATAGAAAGAGAATTGATGTCTTTGAGCTGTGGTGATGGAGAAGAGTATTGAATATAAATGGACTGTCAGGAGAACAAACAGGTTTGTTCTAGAGAGGATGAAACCAGACTGCTCCTTGGAAACAAGGATTCTGAGGCTTTGTCTGACATACTTTGGCATGTTGCAAGGAGGGACCAGTCCTTGGAGAGGGTGGAGGACAGCAGAGTAGAGGAAGATCCTCGATGAGATGGATTGGTTCAGAGACTGGGGTAATGACAGTAGGTGTGTCAGAGACAGTAAAGTTGGCACAGGATAGAGCAAGTTTCAGGTCTATTGAGCATAGGGCCACTATGAGTTGCAAGCAACTCAATGGCACATAACAACAACAACCACCATTCGTTGTCCAACTCTCAGATATAGAGCTAGCAATTGAAAATGAAATGACCTGGATCGGTCGCACATGGCAACTACACTTAACAGTTTGTTTCTTACTCCATCAGTTATTGAAGTTACTTCAATCAATGCTAGTATTATTCTTATAAATAAGTCATTAATTAATTTTTTATAGAAGAAAATATCACCCTTTTTTTCTCCCACTGTCTCATGTCTTGGCTAGTATAAAATTCTCAGGTTTTATTTGTTTGATTATGCATTTATTTTGAAAGAATGTCTTTACAGAACATTAGTAGGTGTTGTATGTTTTCTGAGACCTATAGGGCATTTACTGAATCATAAGTGGTGAAAGTGCCATGAATTAAAAAAACACAGACAGAAAAAAAGTACAAACTTTGGCCTGGCCTGCATGATCAAAAATTTCTACCAAAGTTCAACAGTGGGTATCCCCCCACACCTTTACTTTCAGCATGGCAGAGCACAAACACAATTCCCCACTACTACCAATTATGCAGTTGAGTTTCCCACATTTTGAGAAATTGCAGGGGTCAGCCTATCCAGAGTGCAATGGATAAGCCTCACTTTGGGAAAAGCATGTTTGTGATCATGTTATCTCCCCTGCCAGGTAAGCATATAACAGTGGGTCCTTTTACTGATAAACTTTAGGGAAGGTGGTAAGGAAGTGGTATTATAATCAGAATGAAATTTATTTAAGCAGTTTTAGATCCAATATTTTGAAAATTTTACTTTCAAGTTATTAAGATGAGCAACCTAAGATAATGATATTCAAATACTCCAAATCTAAACTAATATTGTTATTATTGTCTTATACTATTGCAACTGACTCATGGCTGAGCATTCAGTGGGTTTGCAGAGGCAGTAAATCACATGGGAAGAGACTGGACGTCTTTCTTATGTGGAGCAGATAGAGGATTCAAACCACATACCTTTAGGTTAGCAATGAGAACAACTGATACTAGGATACAAGCTTTAAAATGTTTACATAAATCTTTGGAATTTCCCCATCAACAATAAAAAGATTATAGCTATGTTATTGTTATATATTTCATATTGTTCTGTTATTGAAGGTCTGAAAAGAAATTAAAAGTGGTTTTAGTTTGTGTGGATACATTGGGTATACATTTATGTGCATAAATATGTTTTGCATGATTAGGTTATAAGTTCTTCAATTCCTTGACATATTAGTCTTATATTCTACCTTACTTCATCCTCTTTTTATTATATAGATTTTTCCCACACTTTCTTTGATTGACATTACATTTCATACAAACATTCCCATACATTGTGTTTATAAAATTCATCACCATTGAGCTCTGCCCACCATCAACTCAGATTTTTCAGGTCCCTTCAGTTTCTCTCCATTTTCTTTACCCCCTCCTTCCATCCACCAATTGTGCAACCCTGTGATTTCACCCCAACCTATCCTCACTCCTCTGCTCCCACCCTTCCCACCTTGGGTCACCATACACATTTTACTAGTTATCTATCTTACTTTTAACATATTAATCTTATATACTGTCTTACTTTTAATATAGTGGTTGTTATCATGTACCATAGAGTCGGAAATGACCCATAGCTGATTCTTTAGTGGGTTTTCAGAGGCAGTTAATTTCATGGGAGGAGATTGCCCTCCCTTCTCCAAAGACAGAGCTGCTGGCCTTGAGCTGCATGCCTTTGCTATTGCATCACAGATTCTTGCCACTAGGCTATCAGAGCTCCTTACTGTGAAAAAAGAAAGAAAGAAAAAAAAAAAAAGCTAGCCACTTTAATGATTCATTATCGACTTTTAAAGTCCCTTTTAAAAAAATCACACCTTAATATTACTAGTATTTTTTAAAAAAATCTTGTTTTGTTTATTTAACTTTCATGTAATGAATGTTTCTGATTTTTATTTTATTATTTTTTTTAAAGAGGCAAATATACCATTGTTGCTATGTGTTGCTGGGTCAGAACAAACTTACAGCTGACCTTCCAGTGGGTTTTCAGAGGCTGTAAGTAATATAGGAGAAAATTACCCGTCTTTCTCCCACAGAGCAGCTGGTGGATTTGAACAACTTGTCTTTGGGTTGGCAGGACACATCTGGGCATTCTAGGCCACTTGCTGTTGTCATGGACTGTCAAGTCTTTACTGACCAATAGCTGTCACTCTAACAGGGTTTTAGAGGCAGTAAATTGAAAAGGAGGAGATTGTCCCTATTTTCCTCATTGAACAGCTTATGTATTCAAACTGTGTATCCTTGTGCTGTTAGGACAATGACTTATCATTAAGCTAACAGTTCCCTGAGGTAGGCCCTAGTAGGCCTTAAATTCACTATTCTACCTCTTCAAATACACCACCCTTTAAAGGCAACCATTGTTGTTGTTTTGTGCTGTTGAGTTGCCTGTGACTCATAGTGACCCTATGTACAACAGCACTAAATCCTGCTCTATCCCTTGACAATCTTATTGTCTCTGACACACCATTACCCCAGTGACTGATTAAACCCATCTCATCAAAGATCTTCCTCTCCTGCACTGTCCCTCTACCCTCCAAAACATGACATCCCTCTCCAAGGACTAACTCTGCCTTGCAATACGTCCAAAGTCAGACAAAGCTTCAGAATCCTTGTTTCCAAGGAGCAGCCTGCCTTTAGTGTTTCCAGACCTGGGGCTTCACCATCTCAAGGACAGACTTGGGCAAACATATAAAGCTGTTTTTACTTCTTACAGAGAAGTAAAATCAATCTTTACTTGATAACTCCACTATTAACTATTACTTGTCTCTGGAAGTTCATGAACTCATAATGAAATGTAACATTATTTCCAAATTTCTGTAAAATTGAATATTCTGTATTTTACTTTGTAAGTTTGAAAGGTTTATATAAAAATACCCTTATAATTACATACTGAGTTATTAACTAAAAAGAAATAATTTTAATCCACCCCGAAGTGCTTCAAAGGAGGAACAAGTAAACACACTCCTGAAAGATAAAACCATGAAGAAAATAGGACATACTTTGTGTGGCTTTGACATTAGTAAAAATTTACTTGTGTGTGTGTGTGTGTGTGTGTGTGTGTGTGTGTGTGTGTGTATATATGTGCTGGTTGTGTGTTGCTTTTGTTTTTGTTTTGTTTTTGTCTGTCATCAAGATGCTTGTGACTCAGCAATCCTATGCACAACAGCTCTGACCCTGAGCTAATCTCACTGTCTCTGTCACATCTGCCTGCATTACCCCAATTATAGTGTGAATCCATCTCCTCATTAACTATATGTTCACAGACATTCACTCCAAGAAATAAACTCAAGTGATTTGGTGGGCCTGATAAGTTCTAAACCTATAGATCAGAAGATAGACTGGCAACTTTTACAGGTTTATGCTCTAAAATATGTGGGTCAGGTGAAAAGAAGAGTGAAAATTTTATAGTCCAGAGATAGAACACTCTCTGGGGAAACTTTTTTCATTTTGGGGTTGTTTTGTTTTTTTTCCCTCTTAAGACCACCTACTGATTGAAGTTTAAGTACATTATGGATAATAATACAAGTCACTTGAAATCACTAATGGAACCTTAATATTCTGCAACAACAACAAAACTAGTGTTAGAGAAAACAATTTAATACCATAGCCTGAATAATTAAGAATGATCTTTACATTTCCTTGGACAGTGACCAGGTATAAATGTCAACTTCTACATGAATCTTGTAGGTCTTTATTTCCGTTGTATTCTTAGCTTAGACCACAATGCTATCACCTGCTAGGGATGCCAAGCAGATATTTGTTCGGGTCAAAAGCAAACAGGCTTGAATCTACCTATTAGTTGATTGTGAGAAAGAAATGCAGATTAGCTTCCATCTGATCTCCACAGCAATGAAACCTGGAATTTTAACTATGCCAAATAAAGTTATATATATGCTAGAAATTCTTCATACTTCCCCTTCTTCCCTGCACTTTCAAATTCATATCATCTATGGTGCTGTTGTTATAAGCTGTGAAAGAGTTGAAGACTCAAACTTACCCTGTGAACAACATCTTGTGCCATCCTCACCATCTGTGACACATCTGAGTCCATTGTTACAGTCAATGTGTTAATTCAACTTGCTGAGGGTCTTCCTTTCTTATGGTGAGCCTCTACCTTTCCGAGCCCAATATTTCTCTCCATAAGGTGGTCCCATCCAACAACATTCCCAATATATGTGAAGTGAGACAGTTTCATCATCCTTGCCTCCAAATAACATCCTAGTATCACTTTCTTCAGGACAGATCTGTTTGTTCTCATGGCAGTCCATAGAATACTCAGTACTCTTCTCCAACATTGCAATTAAAGGTTAATCATGTTCTTCTTCTATCATGCCCAGTCATAGTCCAACTTTCAGATGTGTAGCAAGCAAATGAGAATACCACAGATTGGATTAGGGGCACTTTACTCTTTGAAGTAGTATATTTGGTTTTTACTACTCTGAAGAAGCCCTTGGCAACAGATTTTTCCAATTTGATACATTTAGCTTCTTGACTGCTGATACCAAGAACATAGATTAATGATCCAAGTGAGATGACATCATTGACAGCTTCAGTCTTTACCTGACTATATGATGAAGCGTATTGGCCTGGTGGTGAGGAGTTTTGTCCTCATGATATTGAGATGTAATCCATACTGAAGGCTATAGTCTTTTATATTCATAAGTAAACACTTCAAGTCTTCTCCACTTTTAGCAAGTTGTGTCATCTGCATAAACAGATTGTTGATGAGTCTTCCTTTACTCTCACATTCTCTCATGGGCAATTACCACTTTGAATCAGACAATCATATGATTGACTACACTTAGAATGAAAATGTGAGGAAGAATGATATTACATTCACAGTAAAAATAACATTTCAAGATCTGTCATAAAGTACAGTGCTGTGAGTATTGGAATGATATTTATGCACATACAAACAAGATTGTTACTTTAACTATTATTCAAATAAACGTGTCAACAACTAAAACAAAGATGAGAAAATGGGGGATTTTTACTGACTTTTACAATCTGAAATTGATTGAACATATAATCAAGATTCACTAACAACTGTTTTATGGAACACAAAAGTTGGGAACAAGGAAGAAAGACTAGTGGTTGTAAATTATGAATCTGATGCTAGAAATGAGACTGGAATTCAAAGGACAATATTTTATAATCAATGATTTATTCATTATAAATATCATTTAAAGATCATTAACAGTGACTATACAAATGTACCTCTTTTGATGAAGTATAGAGGAATAAAATTTTCCACACCTGTGTTATAATTCATTGGTGAAACTCATCAGCAGCCAAGATCAAGTGCTGACTGTAGAATGAACAAGAAACTATTAATGTGCAAGTTCAAATTGAAGGTGAAGAAAATGAAAACATATCCACAAGAACCAAATTATGATCTTGAGTATATTCACCTGAATGTAAACTGTCTCAAGGGTAGGTTTGAGGCATTGAACACTAATGAATGAAGAAAGATGAGATGAGACATGGGATAACAGCAAGGATATCATTCATGAAGAAAGCAAACGATCATTACAAAGAAAAGAATAATTATAAGACCAAAACTGTATCAGAAGAGACTATGAAAATTTCATGAGAATGTTGAAAAGTCAAAACAAAGGGAAGAAATGATAGAGTAATGATAGAGTAAAAGACCTGAACAGAAGATTTCAAAGGGCAGCTCCAGAACACAAAGCAACATATTGTAGTGAAATGTGCAAAGAATGAAATGTGCAAAGAACAAGAGTCAGGAAATAAAATATAAGTACGTGTTAACATTACTCAAGGAGAGAGAATTGAAGAAAAAATTCAAGACTTGAGTTGCAATATTGAAATATACTATAGGCAAAATCTTGAATGATCCAGTAAGCACCATAAGATGATGGAAGAAATCTGAATCATTATAGAAGTGTGTGTGTGTGTATATATATATATATATA
>NW_006399923.1:6155655-6158940 GCF_000299155.1 Elephantulus edwardii | reverse complement strand
TGGATAATAATGTATGAGTTCCTTATTTTTCAATGCAGTGTAGTATTCCATTGTGTGAATATACCACAGCTTCTCTATCCATTCGTTTGTTGATGAGCACTTAGGTTTTTTCCAACTCCTTGCTATTATGAACAAAGCCGTGATAAACATCGGTGTGCATATATCTGCTTGGATGTCAGTTACGATCTCTTTGGGGTATATTCCCAGTAGTGGAATTGCTGGGTCAAACGGTATCTTAATTTGAAACTTTTTGAGAACGTGCCACATTGCTTTCCTCAGTGGTTCCACCATTTTACACTCCCACCAACAGCGAATAAGAGAAGCATTTCAAGAAGCAAACAGATCATGAAAAAGCTACAGTGATAATAGAGAAGAGTTCAAGCTGCATTGTAAGTATTGGTAAAAAACAAGGCCCTGGGAATTGATAGAATACCAGTCGGCACATTTCAAGAGATACAACCCTGGATGTGTTCATTAGGCTGTGCTAAAGAATCTCAAAATTGTCAGGAAGAGATCTATATTTATTCCCATTCCCCAAAAAGGTGCTCTACTAAAAAAGCATCAATTATTGAACATATCTGCTATAGCTCCAAAGTTTTAGTTTTGTTTATTTTTTTCCATTTTTTGGACCTCATCAGTTCAGAGCTGTATATTTTGTGTATACTAATATTTTCAAGGAAAATAATAAATTTAATTTTTTTCCAAATACATTCTTTTATCTCCCCCACTCAATTAATGATCTCTTTCAGTTGCTTGATTAGGTAGCTATTATCTAAGTTACCAGGAATCATTGGTTGAGCAGGTCTAGGGCTGTAATTCTGGGGACCTTGTTTTTGTAACAATTTTGTTTTGGTACAGTGACTTAGTGTATTACTGCAAACTTCTTTCTTCCTGGATCATTCACTATTTTGCCCATGGCATCCTTTAGTATTCTAATTAGACGCTTAAATCTGTTTCTCAGTTCTTTCAGCTTGAAATGCCAATTTCTTCCCTTTTAGTTTTCCAACAATATATTTCCATCATCCTTCATAAAATTTTAATTTATCTTCTTCTGCTGCCCTTTGTAATCTTCTGTTCCTCTCTTTTATTCAGGCAATTTTTCTTTGTTTTGATTTCTCTACATTATACTAGAATTTTCTTAGTCTCTTTTGACTTCATTTTGGTCTTTTCTTTTCCCATTCCTTTTTAATGACATTTTGCTTTCTTCATGGATGATATCCTTGATGCCATCCCACAGCTTTTCTAGTCTTCAATAATTGGTTCTCAATGCCTCAAGCCTATTCCTGAGATGGCTTTTAAATTCAGATAGACTCAACATCATGTTTTGCTTCTTGTGGACTTGTTTTATTCTTTTTAAACTTCAACTTGAACTTACACATGAGTAACTGATGGCATGCTCAATTATAAAAAAAAATTATAGTCTGTTTGGATGTCAGTAAGTATAGTAGAAAAATGTATGTGTGTGTGTATTGATTAAGCATATGCATTTGGCTGTCTAGATCATATGAAGTTATAGCTGACATTGAGATGGATAAGAATCTTAGAACACTTGACATTGCTCATCTGAAACCTATACCTAGAATAAAAAGCTGTTGTTTGAACAGAGCCAGGGAACACTGCATAGCTTAAACTCAGGAAGGATGTTCACCAGTGCTGTATCCTTTGTCTGTACCTATTCAATCAGTATGTGGTGGAATTCATTCAAGAAACTGGACTAAATGAAGCACAATGGCAACAGGACGGATGACTCATCAACAGCCTGCTTTATTCAGATGGCACATTTGGCTTGCTTCTAATGCTCATTGCAGAGGATGAAATACTACAGCCTTCAATTTGGGTTACATGGCAGAGATTATTGAGTGATTGGTTTTAATGTGTTGACATCAATATATTTATTTTGGAACTTTACCTGTTTTTACACAGTTGAAATGTCTTTTCTCAACCTACTGCCTTTGCTGCTCTTTAGAATGTCAATTCTTTGTAAGAATAACTTAAATTTCAGGTTTAGTAACTTGATTGAAAACTAATATAAATGAATAAAGGGAAGAGGTGTTTAAGGAGGACCTGATAGAGTGATTGATATTGTTGCTGTTATGTGCTATTGGTTCACTTGTAACACATAGTGACCCTATGTGCAACAGCTCTGAAGCCTGCCCTGTACTGAGCCAGTCTCACTGACTCCAAGACATCTACCCCCCCATTGCCGCAGCCATTGTATCAATCCATCTCATCTGGGTCTTCCTATCCTGAACTGTTCCTCCATCCTTCTGAGCATGATTCTTTTCTCCAAGGATTGATCCCTCCTGAAGACATGCACAAAGTATGTAAGAAGTAGCTTCAAAATCCTAGCCTCGAAGAAGAAACTTGGTTTCACCTCTCCAAGACGTACCTATTCTATCTATGCTTATAACTGTATTTACCAAGAAACATTAATGGTTCATAAATAGTTGAACTGTCACTTCTAAATATGCTTTCTTGCTTACTTTCTTTTAGGTCATTCCCTTATTATTGGTCTACTCTGGAGAAATTCCTTTATTGTTGCTCTGAGAGACAACAGCATGCTCAAAAGGGTTTCATGAGTCACTTGCAGCTTACTAATCCTTTTCATTGGGTTCCTGGAGACTGTAGTATAAATCTATGTGATGACTAATCTCCATATAAGTAGTTCTCACTTTAGATTAATTGTTCACATTGCACATCACATAATGATAGGTGAGGATTAGATCTTCGAGACCATCCTCAGACTCTCCTACATTGTTGCTGTGATTGTAAAATGCTCTAACCACTCTGGAAGGCAGTTTAGTATTTCCTCAAAAAGTTGAACATGGAAACTCTATACAATCCAGCTGTCCCAATAGGAGTAATATACCACAAGGAAACTAGAACTTACACACAAACAAAGATTTGTACAGAAAATTCATAGCAGTGTTATTCACCATTGCATGGACATGAAAATAAATAGAAGAATAATTAGTAAAATATTTTTGGGGACCCAAATGGTGAAGAGGTGGGAACAGAGGGGTAAAAAGGAGTACAGGCAAAACCACAGGGTTCCACAATTTGGTGAATATAGGGTGAGGGGTAAAGGAAATGGGAAAGATCTGACAGGAACCTGAAAATATGGGGTAGTGATGTGTGGTATAGCTCAATGGTGATTAATTTTACAAAAAAACATAATGCCCATCAACAAGCGAATGGGTAGAGAAGCTGTGGTATATTCGCACAATGGAATACTATGCTGCATTGAAAAACAAGGAACTCATGCAATATTATTCAAAATGGGTG
>NW_006399923.1:6151821-6155205 GCF_000299155.1 Elephantulus edwardii | reverse complement strand
AAAAAAAAAACCATAATGCATGGGAATGATAGCATAAAGCACAGTGTGTATGAAGAATAGTGTGAAACACTATGTTTACACACTTTATAAGCAATCCAATATAAAATATTTTTTAAAAAACAAAAAATTTTACCAACAGGTGAATATACAACAACATTATAGGCAGAGAGAGAAAAAAAAAGAGAAATTGTCAATAACTTCTTCTTGCTTGGATTCACAGTCAACAACCTTGATGCCAACAGCTAGAAAATCAAATGATGTATTATGTTGGCTAAGTTATCTTTCAGAGATGTTTCCAAAGTGCTGAAGAGCAAAGATGTCAGTTTAAAGGCAAATATGGTGTGCTTGATTTCAAGCCATATTACTTTCAACCACTTGATTTGAATCTGAAATTTGGACAATGAATAAGGATGACAAAAAAGAATCAATGCCTTTGTGTTATGGTGTTGGAGAAGAGTGCTGGAAATTTCATGGGCTGCCAAACAAACAAACAAACAAACATGTCTTGGAAAAGTGTAGCCAGAATGCTCCCTGGAGGCAAGGATAGTGAAACTTTGTTTGATACGCTTTGTTTATTAGTAGAAGACAGTCTTTCAGGAGTGGAAGACCTTCAATGAGAAGGATTGATATAGTGACTATAAAGGTGTGTTTGAGTGTGTCAGAGATGGTGAATATGGCATAGGATAATACAATGTTCAGATTCACTATTCATAGGTTCACTGTGAGTCCTAGTCAGCTCCGTGGCACTTAACAACAATAGCAATTCAATTATTTCTCCTCCATAACCACATACCTGTATGTTGCTTGTTAGATGCCATCAAGTTGCAGAAGACTCACAGCGACCCTATGAACAAAAGACCTTAACACTTGTATAACTTTCATAATTTCTCTAAATTCATAGAGTTTCTGGAGGCAAGCTATTTTGGAAGTGGATGCCACTTCTGCTTCCAAGCCTGTTTTAATCTGAGAGCTCCTCCAAACACTGTCCACCATGGGTAACCATTATCACATTGACATATCAGTGTTACAGTGTTTAGCATCACAGCAACCATGAGTTACCTCTGTACAGCAAAGCACAGACCAGTGTTATTCCGCCTAGAAGAACAATTCATTAAAAATAAACAAATAAGTAAATTTAACCAGGCCTGAGGGCTGCAGATTAAAAATCACCCTCCTTGGGCTTGGCTGCATAACTTTTGTCCACTAGGGCAACGTAGCTCTCTCTATGTTGTCGTTGTTATTGCTGTTAGGTGCCATCAAGTCGTCGACTGCTTATACTGACCCTATGAACATAAGACCTGAGCACATTACCAAATACCTGTATATCCAATGTAATTATTTGTAAAGCAGTCTATAGCTTCTTGCAACTTGGAGCATAATATTCAAAATCCTTCTTAGAATATGCACACCATTTTGCCTAATGTCTCCATTGCTTCAATACTTCCCTTGAACATCTTCTCTTCCATATTTAATATTCACATTCCCCCATTTTTCCCAATTTCCAAGAAAGGTGAGGCAACAGAATGTGGACATTATCAAACAATATCATTAATACCACATAAAAGTTAAAGTTGGCTGAAGATCACACAAAAATAGCTAGAACAGTTGATAAAACTTTCAGTAATTCAAACTGAGTTTAGAAGAGTCTATGGACTCTTGGGATAATCCTTTGTTGTATTTAAATAGTTGTTTTTTTTTTTAACGTGCAAGTTGCATTGTGAAGAATTAGAACTACACTTATACAGAGCAGCTTCTAAACGACTGAAATTGAACATGGTATATCTTTGAACCTAGTATTTTTCAGTAGTAATCAGTTATGACCTTTAAATTGTTTATCTAAACCATAGATTTGCAAGCCCAATGTCCAAGAGCATATGACTTGGTGAATGAATGAGACATAAATTATTAGTAAATTAACAGCTGAGCAAAGGCCTCCTTTAAATCTTTTCTTCTTTCTCTGTCAATGATACAGTTGTTTGTTCTCATCGTTAGGTGTTACCAAGATGACTATAATTCAGTTTGAATCGATGCACCGTAGCTCTGAATCCTGCTCTATCCTGATCTAATCTCACTGTCGCTGACACACTTACCTCCATTACCCCAGTTATTGTGACAATCCAATTCACCCAAGATCTTCCTTTCCTAAGATGTCACTCCACCATTCCATTCATGATACCGTTCTCCAAAGACGGATCCCTCCTGGCTACATGCTCAAAGTACATGAGACAGAGTCTCAAAAATCCTTGTCTATTATCAGATATTTCACTAATAATTTTGAATTTTACTCACTGATATAAGTACAGGAATAACATTTTCCAACCATTTTTTAAAAGAATTAATTTTGCTACTCTTATAATAGAGTTGTGAATGTTGTTATGTGTTGTATGCCGTCAAGTTGGAATCTACTCACTGTTAACCCTATAGCAAGTTATCTAAGGTTGTAAATTGCACAACAGAAGATTGGTCATCTTTTCCCCATGGAGCATGTGTTGGATTCATACCACTTGTCTTTGGAATGATAGCACAATTCCGTACCCACTAGGCCACTAGAACTCCGTAGAAATGACTTGCCAACTGCATTAGTCATCTAGTGCTGATAAGACAGAAATATCACTATTGTGTGTTTTAAACACCAGAAAGTTATTTTCTCATACTTTTCTCTAAGACTAGCTATAACTTCTTTTCATTGAAATCAAACCAATTCATAGCTGGCCCACGAGTGTGATTTCAGAGACAATAATTACATGAGAGGAGAGCGTTCATCTTTCTACAGATGGAGTACGTGATGAATTCAAATTGCCTACCTCTAAGGTTTTTCAGAGGTTTGTACAGTGTATAGGGATGACAGAGAGAGAATTGATGCCTTTGAGTTGTGGTGCTGGAGAAGAGTGTTGAATATACCATGGACTTCTAGGAGAACAAACAGGTTTGTCCTGGAGATGGTGAAGCCAGAATGCTCCTTGGAGTCAAGGATTCTTGAAACTTTGTCTGACATACTTTGGGCATGTTACAAGGAGGAACTGGTCCTTGGAGAGGGACATCATGTTTGGCAAAGTGGAGGGACAGTGTAGGAGAGAAAGACCCTTGATGAGATGGATTGATTCTGTGAGTGGAGTGGTGGGAATGAGTGTGTTTGAGACAGTTAGGTTGGCACAGGATAGAATGAAATTTAGGGCTCTTGTTCATAGTGTCGTTATGAGTCACAAACAACTCGATGGGACATAACAACAACAGCAACAACAACAACAATAACCTGTAAGGTGGCAGTGGAACTTCCCACAGACTTTGCATGTTGTTGTTGTTGTTACGTGCCGTCGAGTCGCCTGCGACTCATAGCGACCCTATGTACAACAGCCCTAAACTCCACTCTGTCCTGTGCCAATC
>NW_006399923.1:6139086-6149548 GCF_000299155.1 Elephantulus edwardii | reverse complement strand
CCAGTCACTCATTATTATCAATGCATCTTGATTGTATGTGCGATCAATCTCCGATTGTAAAATTTGGTAAAAATCTTCTATCTCCTCTTCCTTGGCTCTGGTTGTTGGTGCATATATTTGAATGATAGTGTATTCGCATAGTCAATAAAATCAGTGACTGGGGAGGGACAAGAGAGCATTATTTTGAGTGAACTAACTCAGTCACACAAGGACAAATATTGTACAAAGCCATTATTGTAGACTGAGTATAAGGCTTCAAGGGTGGGAGTCGGGTGGAAGCAAAGGGATGAGGATGTGCAGGGGGAGGGACGGTTAATCATGGGGTTGTACAATTTGATGGATGAAAGAGTGAGGGAAATTGGAAGAATCTGTTCTGGAAAACAATGTATTCTAATTTTGCAAATAAACTAGTGGACTAAAAATAAAACAAATGAACATCTTTCTTGTATCTTCTGTTTTGATCCAAAATATATTTGGTAGCAGAAGTGCTATCACTCATTTTATACATTCTTCTAAATTCAGCTTAATATTCTGGCAACTCTCTGACTATGTACTGTTTCACTTGTTTTTGAATCAGGAAGTATCATGTGATTAAAATTAATTTGTCTAAAGGAAGTTCATGCTGTAATGAAGGCATTTGCAAAGTATCACTCTCCAGAAACTGACAAAATGTCAGTTCTATCAGCAAATACACACAGACAGCCTTTGAGATGCTCATCCACTTACTACAAGAAATTGATAGGCAGCTACCTGACCAACTACCTAGGAAAGATCAATTCTTACGCCATTAAAACAAAGTTTTCTATTAGAACTCATATATTATAAACAACTTCTGATGACAGCAAACAGCATCATTAATATCACAACTAAATTCGTGGTGAGGTTTATTAAAAACAATTTGAACTGTGCATAGACAGAGAATTCCAATGTTAATTGTTGTTGGTTGTCATTGAATCAAGCACAACTCACAGCAACCCTATGAGCAAAAGGCCTGAGACCTTTCTATAGCTATTGACATTTATCAAAGTTAATAGAGTTTCCAGAGGCATGTTGTTCATGAAGTGGATGTTGTTCCTGCAATAGTAGTTAGGATTTACGATGCAAATTTTGAGTGAGATATAATTCAATCCATACAATTCCGTAATTGACTAACAAAAGATTGTGGCTTTCAACATTCAAAACAAATTTATGCCATTGATAAAGGTTATGAGAAGACAACTAAGGTGAACAAGATAACAGTATTTATATTGGTATATGATAGAGTTTGGGCCAGAATATCTCTCTGAATCTTTGGGTTACTATACAATTGGAGCCAACTCAAACTTGATCTTCCAGTAGGTTTTCAGAGATTACAAATGCACAGGAGGACATTTGAACTACCAAAGATGCAAGGTTTCAGGGCTAGCAATAGAACTGTCTACAGCCTATCCCCCACAATTAACAGATGTAGCACTGGATGAGCTCTCCCCTCTCTGCCAAGAAATTTGGAGGACAGATAGCTGGCCCAAAGACTGTAAGAGGTCCATATTTGTTTCCATTCCTAAGAAATGTGATGAAACAGAATGTGGAAATTATTAAAAAAATATTTTTCATATCACATGCAAACGAAATACTTCTGAAGATAATTTAAAAATGTTTTGGGTCAGTACATAGATGGGGAACTGGTGGGAGTTCAAGAAAGATTCATAAGAGGCCTAGGCAGCAGGGATATAATTGCTGATGTCAGATGGGTCTGGCTGAAAGTGAAAAATTATCAGAAAAAAATCTATTTATGCTTTATTGACTGTATAAAGGCATTTGACCCTGTGGATCATAACAAAGTATGGCTAACAATAAGAAAAGTCGTGGTCCCACAGTACTGAGATGCATTCATACAAAACTTAGATGAAGAGACAACTGCGTGAACAGAACAAGGGAATATTTGTTGTTGTTATTGTCTTCGAGTCACTTGTGACCGTATGTACAAGAGCCCTAAAACCTGCTCTATCCTGGGCCAATCTTACTGTTTCTGCCACACCTGCTCTGAGTACTGCAGTCATTGAATCAATGCATCTCATAGAGGATCTTCCTCTCTTGCACTGTTTCTCCATCCTTCCAACCATGATATCTCTCCAAGCACTGATCCCTCCATGGAACATGCTCAAAGGATGTGGAATCACTGCCTCCAAGGATCAGCCTGGTTTCACCCTCTCTAGGATGAACCTGTCAGTCCTCTAGGCAGTCTCTTCTCCAGCACCACAGCTCAAAGACATCAATTCACTTTCTATCATCCCTAGACATTGTCCAACTTCTTGACGGATAACAAGTAATTTTGAAGAAAAATGCCAATCTTTTTATTTCCTGACTCCTACTCGTTGGATGTTTCATTACAGTATGTTACTTTCTATTCTAGTGCTGCCTTTTGAAATCTTCTGTTCAACTCATTGACTGTATCATTTCTTTCCTTTTTCCCCTTCAACATGATAGTGACATTTTCTTAGTCTCTTCTTTTATCAGTTTTGGACTTTTAATTCTTCATTGTCTTTGTAATGATCTTCCGCTCTCTTAATGAATAGTATACCTGATGTCATCCTATACGTCATCTGGTCTTCCTTCAATCATTAGCGTTCAGTGCCGCAAACCTATCCTTGAGACAGTTTTTACATTCGGGTAAATAGGCTGAAGATCATAATTTGGTTCTTGTGGAATTGTTTTCATTTTCTTCAACTTCAGTTTGAACTTTCACATGCATAATTTCTGGTTTGTTCCACAGTCAGCATTTGACCTTTTTTTGACTGCTGATGATGAGTTTTTCCAGTGAATCTTAACTCAGATATAGTAAATTTGATTGCCATATTCCCCAACAATTCATCTTACTTGGATCCACAATCAACACCCTTGATACCAACAGTAAGAAAATCAGGAGACATGTAGCCCTGGGAGAGACTGCAGTTGTGGGGGATCTCAAATTATTGAGAAGTAGTGATGTAAGTTTAAAGACTAAGGTGAGTCTGATGCAGACCATAGTCTTTCAAATCACTTTCCATGCATCTGAGAGGTAGGTAGATAATGAATAAGGATGACAGTAGAATAATTGATGCCTTAGAGCTATGATGTTAAAGAGTACTGAATACCACATACACTTCCAAAAGAAGATACAAATATGTCTTGTAGAAAGTGCAGGGAGTGTGCTCTTTGGAGGCAAGGATGATAAAGCTTCATCTCATGTACTTCGGGCATGTTTCTAGGAGGAGCTATTCCTTGAAAAGAGAGACAAAATACTCAAAGAGGCAGAGGATTGGCTAAGGAGAGTTAAACTCAATCAGGTGGACTGGCACAATGACTGCTACAATGGGCTCTAGTGTGTCAGGAGGTATGAGGATCCTGCAGGATTGGACAGGGTTCAGATCTGGTGTTGTTCATAGGGTCTCTATATGTCATATTTGACTAGATGACTTCTATCTACAATAATATCCCACTGTAGTTCCCTGGTGCAGAGTAGTATGCATGATATAAAGGGGGGGGGAATTGATCAAATATTGCATCTATTCTAGTGGTAAACCTAACACCATTTACTGGTGAATTCAATATCTGTATTGAAGCAAAAGGGAATTTAAGGTTAGATCCAAGTTTTTTATCTTCAAATATGGGGGGGAAAGTGCACACACTTGACATTTGCTGAGATGAGTGCATAAGTATGCATGCTGATACCTGTGGAGAAGAGAGGATATGAAAGTTCTGCTGAATAGGAAAATTAATAACAGATACCTTGCTTTGATTTTAAGGTTTTTCTTATGCTAAAACAAATATTAATCATAACAAGTTTCACACAAACTGCAAAAGCCTCCCAGAAACTGCTTCACAGTAATGTAAATTTGTCTAAACCTTTAATAAATATTACTTATTAAATTATGAGCTTTTAGAAAATTGAATTATGCAAGCAAGGATGGGGAACAGAAGGGAATATTTTCTACCCAAACTTCCCTTTGATCCCCATGGTGTGCACACTCAGGCCTAATCAGCATTCTAGCTTGAGCAGAGGTATCACTCTCACCTGAGACAATATCCTACTGTTCCATTTCTGAACTTGAGATGGAATGCTTCAGGACCCAGTGAGGGATCCATCCTGTCACACCACCACTGGTCTCAGATGGGACCTGAACCATGATATTTTAATTTCTGATTTGTCATCATATAAGTGACATTAAGACACTTGCAGATGGTCCAGGAACAAAATATCAGAGACCAAAAACTTCATCAAGAACTGCCAGGAAGAGAAACTCTTCCCTTAGTGTTGAGGCTTGGGATTTAGACATTGAGCCTTTTAAATTGTGAGTGTTATTTGTCTATTACTTGTTTTGGGGAAATAATCTGTATATGCAAATTGCTTCATAGTTTAGGAATCTATATTCTTGCTTGTTTATCATTGTTCTTCTTAGTCTAGAACTTGTCTGTCAGTTTGCTTTACTGAGGCAACTTGTGAGTTGTTGTGATGCTGAAAGCTGTTCCACCAGGTTTGTCAAATGCTAGAAGGCTTAAACACGTTTTGGTAGCTCCCAGATTAAGGCTGATTAGGAAGCAGGATTGTTCAGTCAGTTCTTACTTTTAATTGAGATTTTAATGAAAATTTATAAAGAACTTGGATTTCCATTCATTCATTGTTGCATATTTTCCTTTCTGCTCCCATACCAGTTCACTTTCTCTTTGGAAAAAAAGTTCTTTCATTGTTATACAGTCTGCCCTCCCCCAGACCAATTTACTATATAGTTCTTATTCTGGACTTTTGTCATGCCAATAATACTTAATCACATATTCTTTTTATACAGTTCTCTCCCTCATCTGTATTAACGCACACCCATGTTTATTGTTGCTTTGTTCAAAATAGCAAAAGAGTTGGAAACAACCCAAGTGCCCATCAACAAATGAATAAATAGGTTCTTAAATAGAAAGCCTCTGAAAAACCTATGAATAATAAAGGAACACAGATTGCAATCATATTAGAGGTAAAGCCTGCATTGGAAGTAAATAAAAATGAGGAGAAATAACAGCAAACATTATTTAATAGTTGGAACATGGGATGCACAAAGTATGAATGTTGGAAAA
Source organism: Elephantulus edwardii (assembly GCF_000299155.1). Classification (NCBI taxonomy): domain Eukaryota; kingdom Metazoa; phylum Chordata; class Mammalia; order Macroscelidea; family Macroscelididae; genus Elephantulus; species Elephantulus edwardii. Next base: position 6,144,466 of record NW_006399923.1, on the reverse strand, counting down.
CCAGAAATTGTGAAAAATTAAATGGATTGTATAAACATTGACATTCTAGGCATTAGTGAGATGAGATGGACTAGATTTGGCCATTGTGAATCATTCACTTGATATACTATGCTACCAGTGAAAAACCGAAGGAGAATTGTATTCACAATTAATAAGACAATTCAAGTTTATCCTGAAGTGCAATGTTGTGAATTATATATTATCCATATACATATAAAGAAGAAATGTGAATATCATTATTATTCAAATATATGCACCAACAGCTAATGACAAAAAGAAGCAAATTGAAGATTTTTATAAAATTTTGCAGTCTGAAATTGACCAAACATGCATTCAAGATGTGCTAATGACAAATGGTGATTGGGATGTAAAGTTGGAAGAAATGAAGAAGGAATGGTGGTCTGGAAGAAAGGATTCAGTGACAGAAACGAAGCTAAAAATAGAATAATCAAATTTTTGTACATTTAATTATGTATTCTCATAGTTTGTTTCTTTTTTTTAAAACCCAAAAATCATTAATTCACACTTGAGTCTCACCATCTTGACTGCATAGAAACCAAATTCACTACATATATGGAAGGAATCACTGGAGAAGCTCAATATCAACAATCAAAATGAGGCCAGGTTCTGACTGTGGAGCAGGTCATAAATTATTCATGTATATTTTCAAATTAATGCCAAAGACAATTTTAGAAACTCCAGGTGAACCTAAGTATGATATTGAGTCTATCTTTTGTTAACTAAATTATTTTTTTAAATTACAAATATGTTTAACACATTGAACACAAACAATTGAATACCAGACAATTTATGGGATTACTTTAAGGATATAGTCCATGAAAAAAGCAAAAGATTTTTATGAAGACACAGGTGAAAGAAAAAGGCATTTCCTCAAAAAGCTGAACATAAATATTCCATATGATCCATATATTCTACTTCTAGGAATATACCCCTAGAAAAACAGAACTGAGACAAAAGTGAAAATTTGTACACTGATTTTTTCCTTTTTTCCAAATTTCTTTAGAGCAGCTTAAACTTACTCCTTGGTTGCCATTGGTTCTAGATCATGTGCTACTTCCTGAAGTGATTCTGTGTTAGACAATTTTTTTATTAGTGATTAAGTATATAGAATTAATAATAATTAAGTATATAGAGCACAACTTATGTGAATAATTGTGTAAAATAAAATGTACATAAATGAAACACAAGTATATGATGAAAAATTATATGAAACAATTTGAAAAATTTTAAAAATTCCAACAAGTAACAAACCCCAAATAAGAATTTGGAAATATCCATAAATCAGGGATATTGGAAATATAGCTTAATTCATTGAACATTAGTAACTTAAAGAATCATACATGTTTGGACATCAAACTTGAAGAAAAGAAAATACTAAGAAAAGAGAAGAAAGAAAAACCTGTATGAGATGCAAGAAGATATCCTGAATTGTGCTCTTGAATACAGAGTACTCCAGAAAATACACAATAGCTGGGTCATACGGAATTTCTATGTTCAACTTTTTAAGGAAGTACCAAACTGTCTTCCACACTTGTACCATTTTACAATCCCTCCAACAATGTAAAAGTTCCTGTATCACCACAGACCCTTGTAATATAATGTTCATAGCAATATTATTCACCATCACAAGAACATGGAAACAGTCCAGATGTCCAACCACAAATGAACAGATTGAGAAGTTGTGGAACATTCATACAATGGAATACTATGCAGCATGCAGGAGCAATGATTTTGTAAATTACTACCCAAATTGGGAGGTACTGGAGAGCATTATGCTGAGTGAACTAACACAGTCCCACAAGGATGAATATTGTATAAAACCTGTATTATAGATTGAGTATGAGAATCCAAGGTGAGGGAACTGAGGGTGAGGATGGGCAGGTGTGTGGTGTTAATCATAGTGTTGCACAATTCGATGAGGGGGTGAAGGAAATGTGAAGGAATTTTTGGTGAAAAACGATATATTGAAGCTTTATAAATCAGTCAGTATAGAATTTTAAAAAAGAAAATAAAACAATAAAAAATATAGAGCTAACAAAGAATACAAGACACAATGCTGTAAAAAAGCTGAACAGAAAATGTCAAACTAGTTTGAGAATAAAAAGTGTGTAATTTATACAAAGGTTGGTAATTTAAAAATGGAAAGAAATCTTGATATTCATTCCTAAAGCTAAAAGAAATGAGAGAAAAAAGTCAATTCTGTGGACAGTGCATATTAAAAGAGGGACTAAAGATCACAACTGAATGGAAAGGGGGGGAAGTTGATGGAAGGAATAAAGATTACCAAAAAAATTATTTTAAATAGCCAGTCATTTTAAGAGGCAGTATATTATCAACAGCTAAGGGAGCTTGTCTGCCTTAGAGAGGGTAAAACCAAGTACCTCCTTAGAGGCTAGGATTTTGAAGCTCCATCTCACATACTTTGGACACATGACCAGAAGAGACTGTCCTTGAAGAAGGACATCATGCTCAAACGGGTGGAAAGACAGTACAGGAGATGAAGATCTGGATGAGATGGATTATTAATACAGTAACTGGGGCAATGGGGGTTGTATGGGAATCAGGGAGACTGTCTCAGGACAGGGCAGGGTTCAGAGCTGTTGTACATAGAGTCACTATGGTTTGCAGGTGATTTGATGACACATAACAATAACAATAACAATGGAACTGGTCAAGAGATAAAAAAATGCACTGAAAGTGCTGTTAAAAAACAAAATTCTAGGAATTGACAGAATACTGGGGCACTGATAAGTATAACAGCGTCCTCCAATTTTGGTAGGCGATGATTTTCATTATTATGCAATTATACTCTAAGTTGTGATTGGAAATAATTGTCCTTTGTACTGTATATCTTACCATTATATAGGCAACAGACAACATATTGAAGACATGACCTAGTGTATAGAAAACAAAGACTTTAAGCAATTAGTAAAGATGTCAAAGAGTCTAGCCTTCAGTAAGAAATACATATCAACATGAATAAAACAGAAGTCTTTACAATTGGACAAATAAACATTTTCATGATAAATGGATGAAAGTTTGTAGTTGTCAATTGTTTAATTTTACTTGGATCTCAAATTAATACTTATGAAGCATCAGCCAAGAAATCAATCTCCATACTGCATTGGACAAATATATTGCCAAGGCTTTCTTTAAAATGTTTAAAAGTGCTAAAGTGACTTAAGAACTTAATGTCTCTAAACTGTGATCTTCTTGAGGAACATTGAATATATAATAAAACACGATGAAAACAGAGCAAGGAAATACTACATGGTTCAAAATTAGGAAAGAATATTTCAGGGATATAGCCTGTCTCCATACCTTTTCAAGCTATATGCAGGACAGATCATTGAGGAGACTCACTTTATGAAGAGGAATGTGGCATCAGAAATGGAGAAAGACTCATCAACAACCTGTGTTATGCAGATGACATCATCCTGCTTGCTGAAATTGAGCAGGACCTGAAGGATGATAGTCTTCCATATGGATTGAAGCTCAACATCAAGAAAACAAAGGTTCTCACTACAGGGCCAGTTGGCAATACCATGACAGATGGAGAAGAGATTGAGGTTGTAACAATTTTAGCTTGCTCAGGTCCACAATCAACTCTTGGCATCAGCAGCCAGAAAAACAAAAGATGAGTTGAATTAGGAAAGTTTGCTGTCAGGGATCCCTTCAGAGTGCTGAAGAGCAAAGGTGTCAGTCTAGAGATTAAAGTGTGCCTGATCCAAGCCATGGTCTTTGCAACAATTTGCTCTATGCATCAGGGAGTTGGGCAGTGAATACGGATAACAGAAGAAGAATTGATGTTTTCTGAGTTTTGGTGATGGAGAAGAGTGTTCAATATGGCATGGACTTCCAAAGGAAAAACAGGTCTGCCCTGGAGAAAGTCAAACCAAAGTGCTCGTTGGAGAAAAAGATTTTGAAGATCTGTTTCATATAATTTTGTCATATGTGCAGAAGGGACCAGTTCTTGAAGAAGGATATCATGCTTGGAAAGGTGGAGACACAATGCAAGAGAGGAAAACCTTGATTGAGATGGTTTGACACATTGACGCGGTGATAAGACCAACTGTTTTTGAGACAGTAAGATTGTTTCAGGATAAGACAAGGTTCACAACTATTGTGCATAGGGTCGCAATACATTGTCGATGACTCAATGACACATAAAAGCAATAAAAGTCAAGAGAACAAAGCAAAACAAAATCTCATCAGTATAAGTAGCATAAAAGTTCCTTAAATGTGAGGATGATAAGACTTTGTGGAACAGAAGGAGCAGTCGCTGGAGAAAGAGATCCTTCTCTTAAAAATAGACGGCTAGTGGAAAAGAAAGAGACATCCAAAGAGATGATTATATGGTGATTGCATCAACGAGTTTAAGCACACTTGAAATAGTGAGGTTGGTGAAAATTTGTTCGTGAATACATACATTCCATATGAATGAAGGGATACGTAACACCAATAGTAAATAATAATAAATCAGTACTAGAGGATCTGAGATCTTAACAATGACTAAAGTTGATAGAAGACTAATTGACGTCTTCGAGTTGTAGTTGCAGAAGAAGAGTATAAAGTTTGTCATGGACTGCCAAGAGAACAAACAGGTCTGTCCTACAGAGGGTGAAATCAATTTGCTCAGATGGAATTGATTCAATATCAGATCTTGAGTATGTGTTGGAGGGGGTGCAGCCAGAGTGCTCTAGGAAGGCAAGAATGATGAGGCTTTGTCTCACATACTTAGGGCATGTTGCTACACGGGGTCATTCCTTGAAGATGGATACAAATGATGGGAAGGGTGGAGGGTTGGCGAAGCACAGGTGGATCCTTAAATAGGTGGATTGACACAGTGACTGGGCAATGGGCTCTTGTTTGTCTGAAAGAGTGAGAATGGCACAGGATAGAGCAGGATCTTTTGTTCATAGGATTGCTATGAGTCATACTCCACAACACCTAACAACAACAAAAATACTACAAGAAATTTAAGGACAATAATATTTATGGAATAAAAGAAATATAAGTAATTCCAGCAATATCCACTGACGGGTAGGATAGAATGATAGTTTCCACCTTACGTATTTGCCATGTAGTACATTAAAAGAGGTAAAGCAGATTTAATACTGGGAATTATCTAGCAGTAACAGTTCTAATGTGTGCTGAGTAACTCAAGTACCTTTGAGATGTTTCTCTTAATTTATTTCCACACCCTCAGGGGTAGGGGATTTAGGTACAATATATAGAAATCACAACATAAACATTGTTGTTGTTGTTGTTATGTGCCATCGAGTCGTTTCCAACTCATAGCGACCCTATGCACAACAGCTCTAAACCCTGCCCTATCCTGCGCCAACCGCACCGCCTC
>NW_006399923.1:6135900-6138594 GCF_000299155.1 Elephantulus edwardii | reverse complement strand
CTGCCAGATCATGGGTTGGACAATGGAAGATATTTTTCTGAAGGGACTTGGTAGATGAGAAGAATTATCCTGGTGGAGGGTGGAGCTGGGAAGCAAGTGGGTAATGGCACTGGGCTAAGGGTGGGATCAACATAAACATTAGTTCTAAAAATGTAACATTTTAAACAATGGTTTAGTTGAAAAAGTATAAATGACAAGTTATTTGGATACTCAAGCAAAGTCTGCCTGGCCATCTGGCGAGGATTCTGCAAAAAACATTACTTATTTTTATAAAAATTCTCTTTTTCGGGAGCTCTGGTGGCCTAGTGGCAAGAATCTGCACTGCAATCCCAGAGGAACACGGTTCGAATCCACCAGATGCTCTGCCGGAGAAGGAGGCACAATATCCTCCTGTACCAGTCAGATCTGATTTGATGGTACACGCACACAAAATAATAAAAAATTTAAAAAAAACATTTAAAAAATTCTCTTTTTCTTATCTGGTATTTTACCTTTGAAATTTAAAAAAAATAAACAGGAAGATATATTGCACTGATCAAACAGTTCTGTCTCTCTCCCATTTCTTTCGTTTTCTTTAATTAGATGTCATGCACTCTACTAGGGGCATTGGATAAAGCTTTAAGAAATAAGCTCTCTAGGCACAAAAATGTACATGTATGTGGTGCATGAAAGCATCTAGAAAGGCAAGTTCAAGGACAAATCCACAAAGGGAAAAAAATACTTTAACTGACTCAATAGAATGGAGTGGATTTTGATAATCTAAGAAAAGGAGTAGATTTCATTAAGAATATCATTTCCGTTGATCTGTAGACACAGAAAAACAGACCCTAGGAAAATGCTTTGGTAGTTGAATGAGCAGGACATTACAAGGATAATAGTTGAGATGAAGACAGAGACAAGAAATCACTGAGCATCAGTGGACTAAAATCTCTAACCAAATCTACTTCCATTAAATAGATTCTAGAGCAGAGTTTCAGAGCGATTGTACACAGGATTGCTATGAGTCACAGGTGACTTGATGGCACATAACACCACCACCACCAACAGCAATAACAACAGATTTCTATGATTGTAACAAACAAGAAGGGAGCTCCTGTGGCTTAGTGTGCTGTCACTTTAGGAGGAGTCATCTGTCAACTTAAACGTAGGAGGTTCGAATTTACCAGCTACTTCTAGGAGAAAGATGGGCAATCATTTCCTTTGTAATTTACCGTCTATTGACCCTAAAGGGTCAATTATGTGGTTGGTTCTGACTCAACAATATATAACAACAATAATAAAGATGTTGTCACAGTGACTGCAGCAATGGACTTAATCATAGTGAGTATTGTGAAGATATAGTACAGGATAGGGCACATTTTTCCATCCGTTCTTCATAGGGTTGTTGTTATAGTTGATTCATAATACTTAACTCCAGCAACAGATATTTACAGAAGTCAACTATCTACTCTTTCTCCCAAAAATGAGTTGGTTTTAAATACTGAACTTCTGATCTTTCACTAACTATTATGCCACCTGGGCCCCATGATTTGTGCAAAGAAGTGAAAAAGGAACCGTATACATAAGGAGATCATGAAGCATGGTATTTATACTGTGTCTTCAAGGAGCCTATGTTTTGTTTATGTGTTGTTCATTTTTTCACACATTCATGACTTTTACTTTTTAATTTGAAAAAAAGAAAAAAAAAAAACCAACCCCAAAACAAACCAAGACGATTGTCTTTCTAACTTAGTACAGTAAAGCAAATCCTGCTTAAGTTTGAGGCATCTTCACAATTTCTGTTTTGCTCTTTGATTGTTGCAATCACTGTATTTATCTAACTCACTGAGATTCTTCCTTTTCTCTTCTGTTGACCCTCTTGGTTTTCATCCATGCTGTCCTGTTCTAGGGTCTTCCCTGATGACATGCCCAAAGCATGACATAGAGTCTCAACTCTACTTATTTCTCAGGAATACTCTGGCTGTGTTTCTTCCAAAGTTGTTGTTGTTCTTCAGTACCTTAAAACGAAGTAAGACCCATAATGATCCTACACAAAATAAATCTGACCTTTCCCGGCCTCTGTATCAGCCTCACCATTTCTGATATACTTGAGCCCATTGTTACAGTCACTGTGTTATTCCATACAGTTTAGAGCCTTCCTCTCTGATACTGACCCTCAAACTTTGAAAAAAGAAAAAATGAAGTCTTTTCTAATGACTGACCTCTCCTAACAACAATCTGAAAGTGTGTGAGATGAAGCTTCACCATCCTTACCTCCAAAACATACCTTCGTTGCAATTTTTTCCATAACATACTTATTTTCTTAGCTGTCCATTTGATTGTCAGTACGCTTGGCCAACAAAACAACCCAAAGGCATGACTCCTTCATTCATGATTCTTCACTGTCTGACTTTCAGATGTATGATGTTGTTGTTGTTCTTATGTGCCGTCGAGTCGCCTACGACTCATAGCGACCTTATGTACAACAGCCCTAAACTCCCCTCTGTCCTGTGCCAATCGCACTGTCTCTGACACTCCCATACCAATTATCCCAGTCGCTGAATCAATCCACCTCATAGAGGGCCTCCCTCTCCTGTGCTGTCCCTCCACCCTTCCAAGCATGATGTCCCTCTGTAAGGACTGGTCTCTCCTCACAACATGTCCAAAGTATGTTAGACAGAGCCTCAGAATCCTTGCCTCCAAGGAGCCACCCGG
>NW_006399923.1:6124614-6133015 GCF_000299155.1 Elephantulus edwardii | reverse complement strand
TTCCCTGTGCTTTGGCTTCTCTGTGCTCCAGTGCAATTTTCAGAGTCTCTTCTGACATCCATTTTGGTCTTTTCTTCCTCTTCTGTCTTTGCAAAGACCATTTGCACTCTTCCTGGATGATACTCTTGATATCCTCCCACAACTCATCTGGCCTTCGCTCTTTAGTGTTCAAAGCCTCAAACCTGTTTGTGAGATGGTTTTGAAATTCAGGTGGGATAGACTCAAGGTCATATTTTGGTTGCCTTAGATTTGGTTTAATTTTCCTCAGCTTTAGCTTGAATTTGCATGTGAGTAGTTGGTGGTCTGTTCCACAATCAGCTCCTGAACTAGTTTTCACAGCTGATATTGAGCTTCTCCAGCAGTTCTTTCCACATATGTAATCAATCTGATTCCTATGCATACCATCAGGTGAAATCCAGCTACATAACCTGCGTTTATACCTCTTAAAAATGTATTTGCCATGAATAAGTCATTGATTGTGCAAAATTCGATCATTCTCTCTCCAGCCCCATTTCTGTCTGATGTATGATAAGTGATTGAAATGATCATGACCATGACCAGCAGATTTTCCCAATGCAACACATCTTTTAACTGCTGGTATCAAGGGTGTTGATTACAACAAATTTTGTTTGTAACAAAGCATCTAGAATAGATTGATTTACTTTTGGCTGTCCATATTCTATTCAGTATCTTACACCATACCCAATTATAATTGTCTATGGTTAGAAGCTGTACTGCCATCCTAAAGGCATATGGTTCAAATTTGCCAGCTGCTCTGAGGCAGGAGGGTGGACAATATTCCTTTATTGTGTCTAATATCCACTTGGAGGGTCAGCTGTGGGTTGACTCTGATTTGACAGCACACAACAACAACATTGTCTTACGATAAGGTGTTGTGTAATCCACCCCAAAGCATGCAGTTTAAACATGCCAGCTTGCATACACCTCCCTGTGTGATTCATGTTCCCTGAAAACTGGCGAGATGGTCAGTTATGAGCTGGTCAGACCACAAAGCTGAGGATAAAGACTTATTAGTGTCTTTGTTCATAAACATTTATCTACAAAGGCCTTCCATTCTTGATTCACACTTTTTTTTTTAATGAGAAACTGCGGGCTGCATTTTATTCTGCCCTCTTTACTATCAGCAGTATCCTCATTGCTGGTAGTTGAAAGTTTAATAAATATGTGAATCGATTAGTGGTTGGATGGGAATTAAAAAACTCACAATGGTATAGAGTGAACTTTTTTCTATAGGTGGTTGGAGTTCAGTACAGTAAATAAAGAAGTGACTCATTCCAATGTTGTTGTGTTGTTTTTATGTGCCATTGAGTTGCCTGGGACCCTCTGTGTTGCAGCTCTGAACCCTGGCCTGTCCTGAGCCAGTCTCTCTAATCCAGACACATCAATACTCACTTTCCCATTTACTCTATCAGTTCATCTTTTCTGCATTAATGGTTGGTTACCCAATGCGGACAGAGAGTGAGGTGGAGCTCCCTGCTTAAAACAAACTTGGAAGGAGGAGTGGCATCCACTTCCTTAATAGCTTGCCTCTGGAAACCCTAAGAACCTGGAGTGAGGATGAGAGCCTCAGAGGGTCGCTTTGAGACGCCTGCAACTCAACGGCACTTAACAACAACAACAACAACAACAACAACAACAACAACAACAACAAGGACTACCCATCTTTTTCCCATGAAGTGCCTGGAAATGGAAACTACTGACTCTTCAGTTAGTAGTTCATGTGGTATAAAATAGTTTAAGGATCTAGTGAAATTTTAAGTTAAAAGAAGATGCAAGGTAGTAGTTATATTGATGGCTGTGTGGATGGCATGATTTTGATTAAGCACCTGGATAATGGGCCTTTAATTAGAGTAAGTTCTGAAATAAAAATAGGAGGTCTTGCATAAAGCAATAGGTTCTACTTTACACAATTCTTATAGAAGGCAAATTATTTGTTTACAACAAATCTATTCATTTTTACATAGTTTTGGGAAAATATTCAAGAGAATCAATTTTAGTAGAAATTTTTAAACCATATATATGAGTAAACTTTCAATAGGCAAAAATAAAAGTGAGAGGAGGGCATGGCATTATATATGGAGTCTCAAAATAAAGAATGGGAGCAAGGAAGCTAAGAAGGCAAAGTTCTTACAAATAAATTAGAAGAGACATTTCGGTGGAATCCAAAAGAAAAGAAAATTCCCTGCAGTGATCAAAAATACCCAATGTGACAAAGAGGTCAAGTGTAAAGGAGAATGACTGGGAAATGTTCATTGGACTGTATCACTCAGATTACTGCTGTCAATTATTGGAGAGTTAACTGGAAAACTAACAACGAGACTACAAAGATTGAGGAATGTTAAGGAAATTATAAAACAAAACAGAAACGTTCCCCCATTGAGACATGTTCCTATGTTAGGCATTCAGTGTGAAATAGAGTATAATCAAACGAGGGGATGGTGCAGAGTGGAGGCTGTATGAGTCTGGCATTTATTAACTTCATAAAGTGAAGCAATTCCTATCTGCAACATCTATAGTGACAAAACTATCCCATGATGTTAATGTTTCACCTACCTCCACTAATTTCAACACCAATTATATTGCTCTACTACTTCAATCTGTTGCAATGTCCACACAAATTTCATGCATCTATACTCACAGTTATGAGGTCTATTGGGGAAATTAACAGCTTACAATCTAGGTTGACACCAAGATTGAATTTTGGACAGCTTCTCAAGCATCCTAGAAGGTTCTTTCAGCCTCAGGGCTAACATCAGTGTTATTTACAACGTTATTCAAGCCTATTCATTATGGTGGCTCGCTGCACGTTGTCTTCCAGTGAGTTTGGGTGAAGGCCCCTGGTCCTGGCTGTATGGGGCAGAAGTATCTAGCAGTTCTGTCTCACACTGGTCTTGGGTTCTGCATTGTAGCTCTTGTTCTAGGTCTGATTGGCAGGAATTGCTGACCACCAAAGACTCATGCTTCACTTTCCTTGCTGGTAGTGAGAGTCCCATCTTCTGCTGCTAAATCTACTCAATTTAAACCCAGGGTGGTGGGTAAACTGATTAGTCCTATCATGAATTTTTCATACAAATACTACTTCATGTTCTCAACTAGCCAGCTGGTGAAATTAAAAGTCGATGTCTAAGAAAACTAACTATATTGAACAATAAACACATAACACCACAGAAAGTTTTTGCTAACATGTTACTCACCTTAATTGTAATGATATTTTGGAGTACAAATGATTATTTTTTAATAATAGAAAGACAGGCTCTAATTAATTCTTATACATACATAAAGCAAAATAGTCTTTTTAAAAATAACAACATTCATCTTTCTGAAATTTTCAGCAGCCAGAATTCTGTTTTGATGTCACTGCACCAGAGTTTGTACACTAAAATTTTGTATTTGAAGGCTAAGATGATTAAAAATGCTTTGATTAGTGCTTCATAAAGTTTTGTAACTCTAAATGACTGTTTAAATCGAAAACATCTCAATTACCCTTTCAGTAAGAACTGTTTTGCAGTGTTGGATAGAATCACAAGTCTAGAGCAGTCTGGCATAAATTTTTTAGTTTTACATACCATCAGCAGATGGAATTTCTTTTCTGGTACTTCTGTAGACAAGTTATCTTTGATAGTCTCTTCAGCTAAGGTTGTGGTCTAATTTTTAAATACTCCTTTTCTTCACCTTCAACTAGTTACAATGTCACTTTATATATTAAGTCATAAATATTTCATATTGGGGATTTGCCAAGAGAAGTAAAAAATAAAAAAGCAATATGCTCATGGTTATTTCCTAAGGCACACTCTTTAATAGCTAAAGTGTCTTTCAACAAGGAAATTAAGTAAATTATGGTGCATTAACTTAGTAGCATATTCAATGGCATTTAAAATAATGATTAAAAATTTGGGACATAATTATACTAGTATTAAGTGCCACTGAAAACAGCATATAGTATGAATTGATCATCATTATTTTCAAATATGAAATATGTACATTAGCACCATTTTAGGCCCTGTGTCAACACATTTGGCATCAGAGGAAATAGTTATGTTCAAGTCCACGTAGAGGTACCTTGAAAGTAAGGTGATCTACTTCCTAAAATCCTCCACTGGAAAGTATGGAGCACATTCCTACCCTCTCATATGGGTGTGATATGAGTAAGCTATGACTCAATCACAACTGACTACCTGATTATTGAAGAGAAGATGCAAATAACTAGCTCAAAATCACTAAATGACTTAAGGAAGAAAAAGGTAACATTCTGCCTTTGTAAAAATTTACAGACTTGGAACTCTTATAATACACAGTTGATATGTAGTCAGCTTAGTTTTGGTATAACGTCAAACGCAAAACATTGTTGAGGTATATATTTTATCAGTAAGTACTTTTATTCAGAATTCACTTCATTTTTTAACACGAAATTGATAAACTTTATGTTTTCCTTTTGCTATTCTGACAAATTATCCAACTTCATAGGAGTAAATTAAAAAAGTAATAGAATTTACAATCCATAATGTAGTTTGAACTTTTAAAAATAATATAAATTAACTTTTTAAAGATAGATATTAATGAATAAAACTCTTTCTATAATCAGGCTGTGTAAACCTTTCTTTGTTGTTTTGTGTATCATTAAGTCAGAACTGACTCATAATTTACCCTCCAGCAGGGTTTAAGAAGCAATAAATTACATAGGAGATTGTCCATCTTTCTCTGGTGGAGTAACTAGTATATTTTAATCATATGTGATCAGGTTGGCAATGAAACTCCTTAACACTAGGCCTCAAGAGCTCACTTATAAGACTTTATACATTCCACAAAGGATCAAACTGTGTTCTGCTCTACCACAGAAAATGGAAAGCTGCTTGTTTCCTGACGATTGCTTTCTACTCCCAAAGAGACAGAAATCTTATAGTGTCTTGTTAATATGTACACATATAAGTGGTGTAGTCCATAGGAAGTTAGGCTACTAATCCCACTATATTTCTCTGATGGTTCAAATACACCAAGAAACAGCTTCAAGGGAGAAAGGCAGTAATCTCCTCATGTGCAATTTTATAGTTTTGGAAACATAATGGATTTAATTCTGTCTGTTTCTTCAAATTCTATGGTAATGAAAAGCAGCAAAAAATATATCTCTGTTGGTGATCTAGTGAGAGAAGGATACACATTCTGCTTCCTTGTGATTTACAACCTCTGAAAACCCACGGCAAGATTAGCTGTGAATTGTCATCAACTTAACAGCAATAAGTTGTTGGTTTTTGTACAATATATATTGTTATTATTGCCAAGTTCCATTCAATCAACAATGACTCATAGTGATCCTGCAAACAACAGCTATGAATCTTGCCCTATCTTGAGCCAACCTCACTATATCCAACACACTTGACCTCCTTGCCACAATAACTGAATTATAAATCTCATTGAGGATCTTCCTCTCCTACAATTATCTTCTAGCTTTCTGAGGATGATGTATTTCTCCAAGGAATAGTGACCCCCGCCCCTTCCCCAACAACATGCCCGAACTATGTTAGATGGAGCTTCATCATCCATTCCTCCAAGTAGCTCCCTGGTTTCACTTTCTCTCAAATATACCTGTTTGTTCTCTTGACAATCCAAGACAAATGCAATACTTTTCTCAAACATCACAACTTAAAGCTATCTATTCTTCTTCTGTCAGTCTTAATTATTGTCCAGTTTTCAGATGCATAGCAAGCAATTGAGAAAGCCATCACTTTGATCAAGCATGTATTACTCTTTAAACTGACATTTCCTTTTATCATAGTAGAGGGGTCTTTGAGAGCAGAATCCCCAAATGAAACTTGCCTTTTTATTTCCTAACTGCTGGTGCCAAGGGTGGAGTTTGTGGAACCAAGTAAGATGAAATTATTAACTTCAAATTTTCTCTCCATCTGACACAATACTGATTATTGATAAGAAGTATTGGCAAGGATTTTTATTTTCTTAATGCTTAAGGTTCAATTTAAATTGAAGGCTACAATCCTGGAACTTCTACAGCAAGTGATTAAAGTCTTTCTCATTTTCAAGAGCAAACTTCTCTATTGATCTATTCTCTATATGTACTGAAATGTTTTGGTGAAATAATACATCCCTGGAACACTTCTTTCTTGATTTTTAACCATTAAATGCTTCCTTACTCTGTTCAGACAACAGCTTCTTAGTTTGTTTATAGGTGTTACATGAGCACAATCAGAAGTTCTGGAACTTCCATTCTTCAAACAAGTCATATTTTGCTGCAATCCATAAAGTCAAATGCCTTTGCATGGTTGATAAAACACAAGTAGTCATTTTTCTGGTATTCTCTAAGAAGAATCTGACATCAATAATGAAATGCTATTGACATTACCTCCTCTTTGTATAATTGATGATTTGTTCATGCAAATATCTTTTTTAAAAAACACACAAACAATGGCTACACACACTGGCATTACCAATGGACTAATAGGAATTAGACTGATTATATCTGTGGAAAAAATTATTGGAGAAGCTCAATATTACCTGTGAAAAAACGGACCAGGTGCTGACTGTGGAACAGACTATAAACTACCCATGTTTAAGTTCAAATTAGAACTAAAGAAAGTAAAAATAAACCACAGTAGCCAAAATATGACTGCAGTCTGTCCTATCTGGATTTAAAAACCATCTCAAGTTCCGTTTTGAGAAGCTGACCACTAATAATTGAAGACAAAAGGAGCTGTCGGATAACAGGAAAGATAATTATAAAAGGATCAAAGCCCACATAGGGATAGCCATATCTGACTTCTACTAACTCACTGTTGTTGTTGATTGCTCTTGAGTCAAGTACGACTCATAGTGACCCTATGAAAAAAAGGCCTGAAGCCTTTCTATAACTATCGTCTTTTCTCAAAGTTCATAGTTTCCAGAGACATACTAATGCACTACAAAGTTAAAAATAAGAAAAGGAATGTGTTAGAGATGTGTCCTGTCTCCATAACTTTCAATCTTTATGCTTTATGCAGAACATCATATGGGAGGCTGGGCTTTATGAGAAGGAATGCGGCATCAGAATTGGAGGAAGAGTCATTAACAAATTACATCATGCATATGGCACAACCCTGCTTGCTGAAACTGAAGAGGACCTGAAGCGCTTGCTGCAGAAGGTCAAGGACTGAAGTCTCCAATATGGATTAACATCAAGGACACATTCATTGCCATCCCAATACAAATACCAATCCCATTCTTCAACAAGATGGAAAAGGCAATCTCCAGCTTCATTTGGAATGGAAAGAAGCCCCAAATAAGCAAAGCACTCCTTAAAAATAGAAAAAAGTAGGAGGCATCTCACTCCCTGATTTAAAATCCTACTACACTGCCATGGCAGTTAAGACAGCATGGTACTGGTACAATGACCTATGCATAGATCAATAGACTAGAATTAAGAACCTGGAAATCAGCCCATCTACGTATAGTAAACTGATTTTTGACAAGGAGATGAACTAAGTTAAGTGGAGAAACGACAGTCTTTTTAACATATGGTGTTGGCAAAATTGGAAAACTATCTGCAGAAGACTTAAGCAAGATCCACACCTCACTCCATATACAAAAACCAACTCAAGGTGGATCATGTGCCTAGGACTAAAAGCAAGGACTATAAACTTCATTAAAGAAAAGCTTGGAAGAACTCTAGTAGTCCTAATCCACAACATAAACAGTTTTCTAAGTATCCTGGAAAATCTACAACCAGGAGAAGATAAAATAGATGAATGGAATCTTCTAAGAACAAAATTCTCCAACAGGGTAAAAGGGAAGCCACAGACTGGGAAGAAGTATTTGGTAATGACATGCCAGATAAGGGACTTATATATAAAATTTCTAAAATACTTGAGCACCACAACAAGATAAAGGTAAATAATCCAATTGAAAAATGGGCATGGGCACAGGATATGAACAGATACTTCCCCAAAGAAGACATTCAGGTGGCCAACAAGCACATGAAGAAATGTTCAAAATCCTCAGCTCTAAGAGAGATGCAAATCAAGACAACTATGAGACATCATCTTACCCCAGTAAGACTAGCACAATTTAACAGAACAGCAAGCAACAAATGCTGGAGAGGTTTTGGAGAGACTGGAACCCTTATTCACCGTTGGTGGAAGCGTAAAATGGTGCAATCACTGTGGAAATCGGTGTGGCCCTTTCTCAAAAAGTTACAAATAGAGATACCATTTGACCCAGCAGTTTCACTACTGAGAATATACCCTAAAGAAACCATGACCATCATACAAGCAGATATATGCACACCCATGTTTATCGCTGCTTTGTTCACAATAGCAAGGAGTTGGAAACAACCTAAGTGCCCATCAACAAAAGAATGGATAGAGAAGCTGTGGTATATTCACACAATGGAATACTA
>NW_006399923.1:6116652-6124203 GCF_000299155.1 Elephantulus edwardii | reverse complement strand
GACCCTATGAAGGAGAGTCCTTGACGCTTGGGTGCCTTTCATCCTCTCTCCAAGTTCATAGGGTTTCCGGAGGCAAGCTATTACGGAAGCGGATGCCACTCCTCTTTCCACGCTTGTTCAATCGGGGAGCTCCACCCCACTCTCAGTTCGCATTGGGTAGCCAACCATTAACGCATTTGACACATCAGTGTCACAGTGTTCAGCCTCACAGCAACCACAAGTGACTGCGGGACGGCAACTTGTACACCAGGGCTATACGACCGAATGTCTGAACAAAAACAATGAAAGACTGGCCTGAGGGCCATGAACTAAAAGTCACCCACCTTTGCTTGGTCACATCATTTTCTCTTCCCTGGGCCAGCTGATCTCTCTCTCTCTTTCTCTTTCTGTTGATGTTATTGTTGTTAAGTGCCATCGAGTCGCAGGCGACTCATAGCGACCCTATGAAGGAGAGTCCTTGACGCTTGAAAAAGAAGACAAAGTTTCTCACCTCTGGGCCACTTGGCAGCATCATGATAGATGGAGAAGAGACTGAGGTTGTTAACAATTACAGCTTGCTCTGCTCCACAATCAACACACTTGGCAACAGTAGTCACAAAATCAAAAGACGAATGTGTTAGGAAAGTGTACTGTCAAGGACCTCTCCAGAATACTGAGAAGCAACAATGTCAGTTTAAAGACTAAGGTGTACCTTGTCTAGGACATGGCCTTTGAAATTATTTGTTATTCATCAGAGGGCTGGACAATGACTAACGATGACAGAAGAAGAATTTTAATTGTAGTGCTGGAGAAGAGTGAACATACAAGGGAAAAAAAAAAACAAGTCTGTCTTGGAGAGGGTGAAATCAAGCTTTTCCTCAGAGGCTAGGATTTTCAAGCTCCATCTCACATATTTTGGGCATCTGGCCAGGAGGAATCAGTCTTTATAGAAAGACCTCATGCTTGGAGGAGTGGTGGGACAGCATGGAGATGAAAAGCCCAGGTGAAATGGATTGATACAATAACTAGGGCAATAAGAGTAGGTGTGTCTGAGTCAGTGAGACTGGCTCAGTGCAGGACAGGCTTCAGAGCTGCTGTACACAGGGTCATGATGAGTCACAGGTGACCCGAAGGCACATAACAATAACAGCCAACTCACAAAGGGGAACTTTCCCTGTCAACAAAATCCACGAGACAAAACCAATTCCCACGAAGGTACATATGACCCCCAAACTCCTGCATCTCCCTCTACTAACTTCAACACCAATCCTACTCCTGCACTCAGTTCAAAATCTGCTGCAATAGCTTACAGAGCACACAGAATCATACTCAATTATGAAGTCTATTAGGAAAGTCAAAAGGACACAATTTCAATTGGCAACAGATACAGAAACAGAATTTTTTTACTCAGGACAGCATGTTAGTATGCTCTTAGGTCTTCAACTATTAACCTTGTAGCTTAGATGAATGTTCCAAAGATTATTCCTGCCAATTCCAGCACATCTTTCTGCCACTGCAGTCCTCCAATACACTTGGGGGAAGGCTTCTAGCTCTGATTGCATGAAGCAGCAGTACAAAGGTCAACTCTATCTCATATCCAGTATCTGGTTCTCTGCTGCTTTTCTGTAGTTTGTTCTGGTGCAAGAATGTCTGACTTGAAAGGTCACATTGCATTCTTTGCTTTATCTTTATTCTTGGTGCGAGTCTTAATATCTCCCACTACAACTGCTCAGTTTAGTGTCAAGGCTGGCCAATTTTCTTGGTGATAGGCAAGCATACCCAATTTCCATATTTCTGCCCATTCACATGGTAAAGGCAAAGTAAATTGTAGGAAAGCCAATTTGAATTAAAAACCCTCAACAGGATAGATATTATCCATGAAGAAATAAAAATAAAAAAACAGAGGAGGAAGGAAAGACCAAAATGAGTGTCAAAAGAGACTTTGAATATTGCACTGCAATGCAGAGATGTCAAAACAAAAGGAAGAAATAATGAGGTTAGAGAGCTGATCAGAATATTTCAATTGTCAGTTTGTGAAGACAAAGCAAAATATTGCAATAAAATATGGGAAGAACTGGTATCAGAAAATCCAAAGGGAAAAATTTGTACAGCATTTGTCAAACTAAGGGAACTGAAAAATAAATTCAAACCTTGAGTTGAAATATTGTAAAATGGCATAGGCAAAATCTTGAATGATCCAGAAAGTATGAGAAGAAAAAGGACTGCAGTCTTCAATATGGATTGAAGCTCAACATCAAAAAAACAAAGATTCTCACCACTGGGCCAATTGGCAGCATCAGTCTGGATGGTGAAGAGATTGAGATAGTCAACAGTTTTAGTTTACTTGGTTCCCCAGTCAACACTCTTGGTAATATCAGCCAGGAAATCAGGAGATGAACTAAATTGGGAAAGTCAGCTGTGAGGGACCTCTCAAGAGTACTGAAGAGCAACAACGTCATGCTGGAGACTAAGGTGCACCTGATCCAGGTTATAGTCTTTGCAATTACGTGCTATGCATCGGAGAGTTGGTCAGTGAGTAGGGATGATAGAAGGAGAATTGCTGCCTTTGAGCTGTGGTGCTGGAGAAGAGTGTTGAATATACCATGGACTGCTGGGAGTACAAACAGGTTTGTCCTGGAGCGGGTGAAGTCAGTATGTTCCCTACAGTAAAGGATTCTGAAGCTTCGTCTGACGTACTTTGGGCATGTTGCAAGGAGGGACTGGTCCTTGGAGAGGGACATCATGTTTGGGAGAGTGGAGGGATGGCGCAGGAGAGGAAGACCCTCGATGAGATGTATAGAGTCTGTGATTGGAGTAGTGGGAATGAGTGTGTTTGAGACAGCGATGTTGGCACAGGATAGAACGGCGTTTAGGACTCTTGTACACAGGGTTGCTATAAGTTGCAAGCAACTCTATGGCACATAACGACAACATGCCAAAAATAATTTGCTGACATTAAACCATTTCAGGAAGCATCATATGATTGGACCAAAACCCAACTGTAATATAGGAAGAATTTAAAGCTTCTCTGAAGGCACTGGCAAAATTAAGACCCAAGGAATTTATGGAGTATTAATTGACATATTTCAAGAACAGATGCTGCCTTGGACACCCTCACCTAATTGTACCAAGAAATCTGGAGAGTATAGATATAGATATATGGATATATGTATGTATATATATGTGTGTGTGTGTGTGTATATATATGTGTATATAGCATATATATATCATATAGCATATATATAATATATATATATGCTATATGATAATCATATGATCACACACACATCTGTTGGCTTGGTAGCACAGAGCTGCACTTCCCACCCAAATACATACAGTTTGAGCAGAATGCCTGGAAAGATGAGGAGTAAGCAAAAGACAGGAAGAGCCTCAACAAGATGTATCGACACAGTGACTGGGCAAAGGGGTCAAGTATATTAAAGATGGTAAGGATGGTGTAGGATAGAGTTAAGTTCAGAGCCGTTGTTCATAGGTTTTCTTTACAGAAAGGCTTATGCCTTACTCACCTTGACCACCTCTGATAATGAGAAGTTCATTAATTATGCAATCCATGTCTACAAGTAGATTGAGGATTTTTTCCCCCTTAATGTTGTGGTTTATTCCACCATAGGTTTCCTGGATTACCATTAGTGTGTTGCTCTTACTGTGATGTGCTATCAAATTGACCATGACTCATAGAGACAATATGCACAATACCACTGAAACCTGCCCTCTCCTGGGCCAATCTCAATATATCTGACACACCTACTCTTATTATCCCAGTTACTGTGTCAGTCCATCTCATTCAGGGTCTTCCTCTTCTGTGCTGTCCCTCTACCCTTTCAAGTATGATTCTCCAAGGATTGGCTTCTTTTGGTAACATGCCCAAAGTATGTGAAACAGAGCCTTAAAATCCTTACCTCCAAGGAACCACTTGGCTTCACCCTCTGCAGAACAGAACTGTTAGTTCTCTTGGCAGTCCAAGTATGTTCAATACTCTTCTCCAGTACCACAATTCAAAGGCATCAATTCTTCTGTCCTCTTTTGTAAATTTCCAGGTCTCTGGTGTAATTGTGCAGGCACTGGCCAGGATCAGGCACTCTGATCTCTAGAATATGATCATTTCTCTTTCACACTCCAAAGAGAGGTCCCTGAGAGTAGATTTTTATTTTTATAATTCAATGCTTCTTTTGATTTCTTGACAGTTGGTACCAAGAGTGTTGATTGTGGAAACAAGCAAGATGAAATTGTTAACAATCTCACTCTCTTCTTCATTTATCATGATGCAACCAAATGGCCATTTGTGTGGGAAGAAGACCATATTAGTGTTGATACATTATATTATTTTTCAATTCAAAATCGTTAAAAACCAAATCTCTAAGGTATCCTATGCACAGGATTGAGAAATGCATCCTTGGAGGCCTAATGAATGTCAACTTCCTAGCACACACTTACCCTAAACTTGGTACAGAGACTTGGCTGATCTTTGTAGCGATGAGTTAACATTTCTGGACTAAATTGTAAAAAAAGCTAGAATAGTACCAGCGAGACTGGCAGGTCATGTCTCAGAGTAGCCCTGTAGTTTATAATAGCACTTTCTTGACAGTTCACCTCTGTATTACTAAACTCCTTGCAAACAAGTAACTCTGGGCAGTATAATTTTATTCTTGTGATTCTTCATTGCTCAAATATAAATTTACATGAATTCACAGATTTGTACTATTTTTGAAGTTATAAGCAATCTATAATGTCACTTAACTCAATCTTCTCATTTTAATAAAGAAGAAATCATGGCTCTAGAGACAAAGTATCTTCCTTAGGAAGTTGTAAATTCAAAAATATTTTTCACTCTCAGTGTAATCATTTCTCTGAAGCTTCTTCCTCATATACTTTCAATTTTAACAACTCTTTTCCATTATTATGCAATGTGAATATGTTTTTCATATGACAGGCACTTATGCCAACATTTAAATGCAAGCACAAATGCATATATAAATATGTTATGTTATAACTTGTAAGACTTTCCATACCATATTTTAAAAATGCATTCTTATTCCATAATTACCTCTGAGGCTAGCCTCAGATTGATGACTTGATTTTCTAACTGGGTATAAAACTTTAAACATATACACTGTTCCTAAGAAAATGTGCTTCTAAGTTTTTGCTGGGTTTCTTTTTTTTCCTTTTCTTCCCCAGAGTTGTTCTTCATAGTGATATGTGATCAGTAAAGCAGCAATCTCCATTTTCTTACAGTGTACATGCACAAGAGGTCACAGTTAAGGTTACCTTGGGAGTTCTAATTCTGAATTTCCTGACTTTTGTGGGTTTAAATCATAACTTTAATGTTCCATTAATGCAGGGTGTTTTTTTTACACTGAATTGTTTTATGTCTTTTATTCTGCACTAATGGACATTGTGTTGATTTCTGTGAATATCAAAGACAGCTCAATATTCTGGTAAAACTCTTTTTAGTCATGTTTTATTTTTTAAAACCATTATTTAAGTTTTCCTAGAACAATTTAAAAGCTTTCTATCAATAAACTATTTTTTAATTTTATAGAAATAGACTCTGCAATTTTTAAATTTAATATTAATTTGTATTTTCTGTTAACAAGAATGAAACTTTTATGATTTGTTTTATTGTTTTAGTAACTTAAAATGCTATTAAATTATTCAGCCAATAGTTTGTTCAACCAAACATAAAAACTTTATATTATCCATGATCTATAAGAAGGAGAAAGAAATCATAGTAAGCTTGAACCTTAATGACATCTATACTGTTAATATAGCTTTTCATTTCTTATATTATTGCAAATTTCTGCACAGATATGATCATGAATTAATATTTTGTCTAGGAACAATAAATATATGGAGTCATGGTGTCAGTAAGTACTTGCTGAGATAAAAGCTTCTCATCTTAAAACCATACTGCATTGTTATTATTCTTTCTCTTAAATTCATTCCTTTGCTTTAAATTGGAAGATTACATACATGCATTCCAGTTAGTTTAGAGATAGGTCTAGACCTGAATATTCTCTTGGATCAAAGAGCTAATGAAAAAAGAAAGAGGAAGTATCTTGACAATTATCAATGCCATAACTGTATTGAAGCAGACCGTAAACTGAGCGAAATCAAAGGTTAAAGTTTGTTTGCAATTCTGAGGTAGTAGCTGTAATGTGAAAGTATTGACATGTTCTCCCTTGGATCTTAAATTATTTGCTTACTCTTTTGCTATCATCTTCACTTCATCATAATATGATAAATCTATTTCCTATATATGTTGTTGTTGTTAAGTGCCATTGAGCAGTAAACAACTCATAGCAACCCTATGAATGAAAAACCTGAACACTTGTATAACTTTCATCATTTCTTAATGTTCATAGAGTTTCCGGAAGCAAGCTATTTTGGAAGTGGATGCCACTCCTGCTTCCAAGTGTGTTTTAATCTGGGAGCTCCACAAAACACTGTTCACCATGGGTAACCATTATTACATTTGACACATCAGTGTCGCAGTGTTTAACATCACAGCAATCACAAGTTACCTCTGTACAGCAAATGGACAGACCAATGCTATACCACTTAGAAGGATGACCATTTCTTTGATGTATCGTTGTATTCTATTGGCCAACATTTTATTCTAGATTTTTGCATCTATGTTCATAAGAGATATTGGCCTATAGTTTTCTATTTTGGTGGTGTCCTTTCCTGGCTTTGGTATCAAGGATATGTTTGCTTCATAGAATGAGTCTGGGAGTGTTCCCTCTTGTTCTATTTTTTGAAATAGTTTATATAGAATTGGTGACAGTTCTTCTCTAAATGTCTGATAAAATTCGCTTGTAAATCCGTCTGGTCCAGGACTTTTTTTGGTTGGAAGCTGTTTTATTACCTTTTCAATTTCTTCTTTTGTAATGGGTCTGTTGAGATGTTCAATTTCGGTTTGTGTCAGTTTAGGTAGATTGTGTGTTTCTAGATATTTGTCCATTTCCTCAAGGTTTTCAAAAAGAATTAAAAATCAAGCCTGAGGGCAACAGATTAAAATCACCCACATTTGACTTGGTAGCATAACTTTCTATCCACTAGGCCAACAGAGTTCTATGACTCACATCAATTCTATCTATGAACAACAGATCTGACCTTTGCCCTATCCTACACCAAGCAAGCCATTGCTACAGTCACCTTATCAGTCCATCCAGTGAGGATTTTCTTTTCTTCTTTGACCTCCCAGTTCTTTCATCATAATGTCATTTCTAGAGGACTGCAACCTTAAACTGTTGTTTGTTGTTGTTAAGTGCCCATCAACAAACAAGTTGTTAGAAAACTAAAGCAAACTCACACAATGGAATGATGCACAGAACTGACAACAATAAACTTGTAAAACATTGCACAACATGGAGAAGCCTAGATGACATTATGCTGAGTAAAATATCTCATCATAAAAGGACATTTATTCATGTGCTTGTTGGCCATCTGAATGTCTTCCTTGGTGAAGTTTCTGTTCATATCCTGTGCCCATTTTTCTATTGGATTATTTACCTTTATCTTGTTGTGGTGCTCAAGTATTTTATAAATTCT
>NW_006399923.1:6108673-6115722 GCF_000299155.1 Elephantulus edwardii | reverse complement strand
TATAATAGTACACACATGGAGGGTGGTGTTGAGGATAGAATAAACACCACAAAAGAACAAATGAAGGACAAAAAACCAAAGAACAAACTTTCTGAAAGGAATATATGTTAGGCATTGTATGTATAATAATCAGGAACAAGGGGTACATTATGGGATGGGACTGGGAAGGGGGACTATAAGAGAGAAAGAAGAAATTTACAGGAATGTATAATAATAAAAAAAAATGGTTAAGTATAGTTACCATGGGGCCTAGCAGTTTCATAACTTAGAAAAAAAAAACCACACACAACCACCAAAATGACAAAAAAATCCCCCTGTCCTCAAATAATAGATCCAAAGTAGAAAAAATACAATGTTCACCAACTGATGAATATGCAAGTGAAGTGAGTTTATTGTTTTTTAAAGAGTGGATCTTATGGTATGTGACTTGAATTTTAATAAAGTTGCTAATAATAATAAAAAAGAAAAGAAAAATTATATAAAAACCAGGAACCATTTTTATTTTTGGATGTGAATATTAGTATTCAGATAGTTTCAGTTTCTTGGTTGTGAAAGAAGTGGGAACTTCAAGATATTTTAGAATTAAAGGGTAGAATACTTACACATTATAGGAATATTTTTGGTTTTTACATTCTTTACCTTCATACAGTTCCATTTATAGCTTTCTCTTCCTTTCTCTTTTTTTGTTCCGACAGTCACCCTCTGTATCTATTTATATTCCTCACATCACCATTTATCCATCACATTATTAAAAGCTTCACTTACTAATATACGTCAAACACAATATGTACAATGTGACTGACTTTGTATATACTATAATAGCTAATCACTATATGATTGTTCAAAGTTGTTCTTATGTGGTACCAAGTCACCTCCAACTCAAAATGACCCTATGTACAACAGTTCTGAAGTCTGCCCTATCCTGAGCCAGTCTCTGACTCTGACACACCTACCTCCATTCCTCTAGTTGCCATGGCAATCTATCTCATCCACGGTTCCTCTACTGCATTGTCTCTCCTCCCTTCTGAGCATGATGTTCCTCTGAAAGCACTGATCCCTCCTGGACATGTGCCCAAAGTATGTGAGATGAACCTTCAAAATTTCAGGAGAAACTTGCTTTCACACTCTACAAGACTGACTTGTTTTGTATTTTGGCAGTCCATTATATGTTCAAGACTTTTCTCCATCACCACATCTCAAAGGCATCGATTCATCTACTGTCATCCTTAGTTATTTTCCAACTTTCTGATGGATAGCAGGTAAGTGAGAAAACCATGGTTTGGATCAGGTACAACTTAATTTCTAGACTGACTTTTATGTTTTTCAGTACTGGGGAAGTCCCTGACAGCAACTTTTCCCAGTGCAATTTTTCTTTTTATTTCCTAACTGCTGGTGCCAGAGTGTTGATTCTAGAGCCAAGCAAGGTGAAACTGTTAAACTCATTCTCTTCTCCATCTATCAATGTGCAGACATTTAGGCCAGTGGTGAAATCTTGTCTTCTTGTTGTTGTTCTTCAATCAATACTGAAGACTACAGTCCTTAACTTTCTTCAGCAAATGTTTCAAGTCCTCCTCAGTTTAGTAAGCAAGGTGATTTGCATAACGTAGGTTGTTGATGAGTCTTCGTCCAATCCTGATGCATTCCTCCTCATAAAGCTCAGCCTCCCAAATTATCTGTTCCATACATAGATTTTAAAAAAGTACAGAGATAGGATGTATATCTGAAGTACTTCTTTCCTGATTTTGAATCCTTCAGGGTTTCCCTGCTCAATTCTGAGGACTGCTTCTTGGTCCTAGGACACGTTTCACATGAGCATGGTCAAGTGTTCTAGGAGTCCCATTTTCCTAAAGGTTAACCACAATTTGTTTGACCCACACAGTCAAATACCTTTTCATAGTCAATGAGACACAGATCGATAAAAAGCTATTTTTTTAAATTTTCACATGTGAATATTAATATTCAGATGGATTAAGCATCCTGGTTGTTAAGGAAATTGGAAACTCATAGATGACTATCCAGAAGGTTTTAGATGATACAGGAGAGGAGACTATCCGTCTTAATTATTAGAACATAGTTCATATTTCTATACATATTTTTAATTCTGTAATCTTGAGAAATACCAAGTGAATTCTTCCTTTTTTATTCTCTTTGTGCATTCTGTTTTATAACAGTGATTTTTAAACTTTTATACTTTGTCTTCTCATGCTACCTTTTGGAATTTTCCATTCAACTGTTTTACTTCAGAATCTTCTCTCCTTGTTTTTGCTGTTATTGTTTTGTTTTTAATTATTTTATACTGGTTTGCTTACGAAGTTCATATGCATTGTTTTTCATACAGGATTTTTCCTATCTCTTTTATCCACCCTTCCCTCTACCCATCAAATTGTGTGATTCTGGGATTAGTCCTCTGCCACTTCTCACCCCTCTGCTCCTAACCACCCCTCCCTGGACTGTCAGACCAGTTTTACTAGTTATCCTTCTATTTCTACAATAATAGTCTTATACAGTATTTGTCTTTATGAGACTGAGTTAGGGCAATTAGGATAATGCTCTCCAACCCCTCCCAGACTATGTAGTAGTATTTTTATATCGTTGCCCCTGCATGCTGCGTAATATTCCATTATGTGAATGTACTACAATTCCTCAATCTATTCAATTATGATTGGACCTTTGGGCTGCATTTGTGCCTCATTTCTCATTTTCTCAGTGTATATTCCAAGTAGTGGAATAGCTGGACAATATGGTATTTCTATGTTTCAAATATTTCCATTTGAGGAAGTGTAAAACTGCCTTTTAGAATGGTTATATCATTTTACAATACCACTAACAGTGTATAAGAGTTCCTATCTCTGTACATCTTCTCCAACATTTATTATTTGCTGTCCGGTTAAACTTTGCCACTACTACTGGGGTGCGATGGGATCTCATTGTGATTTTGATTTGTATCTATCTTATTGCCGGTGATCTTGAGTATTTCTTCAGGGTCTGTTGGCCATCTGAATATCTTCCTCTGTGAAAATTTTTCCATGTCTTTTGCCTTCTTTGTAATTGTGTTAACAGTCTTTTTCTTCTGAAAGCCCTGTCTGATTCTGTAAACTCTAAGTATGAGACCCTTGCCTGAAATGGTATTTAGAAATGTTTTTCCCAGTCAGTAGATTTTCTTTTCATTCTGATGGAAAATGTTGTTGATGTGCACAGTGATTTAATTGTTAGAAAATCCCATTCATCAATTTTGTTTGCATATTTTCAAATTTAATGTGTTTCTGTCCCCTGATATACATCTTGCCTCCCATACCCATGCTTGGATATTACATAATTTTTTAAATTTTTATTTTATACTGATTTATTTTACAAAGTTAGAATACATTGCTTTTCTCACCTGATCATTCCCATATCCTTCATACACACACACATCAGACTGTACAACTTTATGATTAAACACCACTTTCCCAACTCATCCTCACTCCTATGCTTCCAACTTTCCCCCACCCACTTGGATTATCATACTCATTCTACAAAAAAGGTTTATGCAGTGTTGTTATTATTATGGGACTGTGTTAGTCCACTCAGCATAATGCTCTCAAATCCCTCCCAAGTTAGGTGGTTATTGTGTTGTTGATTATCTTTGAGTCAAGCACGACTCATAGCGACCCTATGAACAGAAGGCCTGAAACCCTTCTCCAACTATTGACATAATTTAAAAAATCATTGCTCCTGTAAGGACAGATTGGAGGTGATATATGATTGAGTATTATGGTTAGCACAGGAATCCAGAATTAAGGTTACATAGAGAAGTATACTTGGGGTAAGGGGTGGGGGGAATGGGATGGGGAAATTGTACACCAATGAAGGAATTTTCTTCTTTTCGGAGAGGGGAGTGAACTGGTGGGGAGGGGTGGGCAGGGAGAAAATTGCAACAATGAATGAATGTAAATACAAAATCTCTGTAAATATTCATTAAAATTATTCAAATAAAAATGCAAAAAAAATAATTTTCACAAAGGAAACTATTTGAATGGCCAATAGACACATGAAGAAATCCTCAAAATCCCTGAGAGAATGAGAACTAAGGCACAAAAGGAAACTGGTACACTAATATTCATAGTGACATTATTAACCATTGCAAGATTTTTTTATTTTTTTATTAATTTTAATAAACATTTACAGAGATTTTTTATTTCCACTCATTCATTGCCACACTTTTCTCCCTGCCCACCCCTCCCTACCAGTTCACTCCCCTCCCCGAATTGTTTATTAAAATTAATAGAAAAATTAAAAAAATCATTGCTCCTGCATATCGTGTCAAATTCCATTGGGTGAATATACCATAATTTCTCAATCCATTTGATTATGTTTAGACATCTGGGCTGTTTCCATGGTCTTGCAATGGTTAATAATGGATTTACATTCATTCATTGTTGCAATTTTCTCCCTGCCCAGCCCTCCCCTACCCCCTACCCCCAGTTTGCTCTTCTCTTTCTAAAAGTAAAAGAAAAATTATTTGGTATGCAATCTCCCCGCACCCCTCCCACCACCCCAGGTACACTCCACTATGCACCCTTAATTCTGGATTCTTGTGATAACTATAATACCCTATCATATATTGCTTTTAAATTATTCTCTCCTCATCTGTTTCGGTGCAGTAAAAAAAGTGAAAATAATTTTCATATCTTTTGTCCATTTTGTAATTGGGCTATGTATTTTTCTTGTGAAGGCCCAGGAATATTCTGTAAACTTTTGTTATGAGACATTGTCAGAGGTGGCATTGTCAAATGTTTATTCCCAGTTGGTAGCTAAACCTACAGCCTCTAGAAGAAAATAAATTATAAGGGCAATAGCTAATATCAATGAAATAGAAAACAGAAAAATAATTGAAACAATGAATAAGATCAGGAGAGCTGGTTTTTTGAAAAGGTCAATAAAATTGACAAAACTCTGGCAGACTTAACCAAAGGGGGGGAGAGAACACAAATTACTTGATTAAGAAATTATAGAGCTGCCATCACAACAGAATCAGATGAAATAAAATTGATAATGTAATACTGTGAAAAGCTGTATTCTGATAAATTAGGAAACCTCAGGGAAATAGACAAATTCCTTGAAATTCATGCCCTACCCAGATTGACAAGGACAGATATAGAAAATGTAAACATACCCATCACAAAACCCACAAAAGAACTTTTCCATAAGAAAAGTCCTGGACCTGAATTCTATTAAAAAATTCAGAGAAAATCTATCACCAATTTTACTTAAAATATTTTAAAAAATTAAAAAGAAGGAACAGTTCCAATGTCATTCCATGAAGCAAGAATAACCCTAATACCAAACCCAAGCAACAATACTACCAAGAAAGAAAAATTACAGACCAATATCTCTCATTAATATAGATGTAAAGGTCCTTAACAGAATCCTAACCAACAGAATCCTAAAACACATAAAAAAATAATTCACCATGACTAAATGAGATTCGTAAGAGATATATAAATATTCATTGTAAGAAAAATAATTGACATAATTCAATATTAAAAAAGCAAATAACAACCATAGGATCTTAGCAATAGATGCAAAAAAAGGCATTTGACAAAATCTAACACTCAACAAAATTGGAATAGAAAGAAATTTCCTCAACATAGTCAAAGTATATATGCAAAACCAAGAGCGAACATCATTATTAATGCAGAAAGACTAGAAGCATTTTCCTTGTGAACAGGCACCAGATAAGAAGTGCCACTGTCACTACTTCTATTCACTATTATTGTATTGGAAATGCTTGCTAGGGCAATATGACAAGAGAAGGACATAAAAGACATCCAGATCAGTATAGAGATGGTTAAACTATCTCTATATACAAATGATATAATAGTATACACAGAAAACCGCAAAGACTTAACAACAACAACAACAATCTATTAGACTTGGTTAGAATTACGGCAATTTAGTAGAGTGGCAGGATATAAGATCAATATCCAAAAATTCAGTGAGATTCCTCTACAGTAACAAAGAGAACTCAGAGAAGGAAATCAAGAAAGCAATACCATTTACAATAGCCAACCACAAATTGAGATACTTCGGAGCAAACCTAACTAGAGATACAAAATACATATACAAAGAAAACTACAGAACATTTCTGCAAGACACAATAAAAGACTTAAAGAAATGGGGAAATGTGCCCTGTTCATTGATAGGGCAACTCAATAATGTAAAAACAACAATCCTACCAAAGCATTCTATAAGTTCAATGAAATCCCAATCCAGATGCTAAATTCATTTTTGGAGGAGATTGAAAGGGAAAATTTTCAGGTTTACTTGGAAAAGTAAGAGACCCTGAATAAGCAAAACACTTCTGAGAAACAAACATGAAGTGAGAGGCATCACACTCCCTGACCTCTAAACCTACTGCACAGCTGTAAGGACCAAATGAAATATTACTGGTATAATGAGGGGCACATAGACCAATGGAATAGAGGAACTCAGAAATTAATTCTCCCTTTCTTTTGGTTTCTTGATGTACTAGTGCAATTTTCAGAGTCTTTCCTAACATCCGTTTTGTCTTTTCTTCCTCTTCTGTCTTCATAATGACCTTTTGCTCTCTACATGCATGATGAATTTGATGTCATCACAAAACTGATCTGATCTTCTGTTCATGTCTTTTACTTTTACATCTCTTCCCGTTTCTTCGGCTGTTTGATGGTCTAGTACAATCATCAGAGCCTCTTCTAACACCCATTGGGTCTTTCTTTCTTTGATGTCTATGAAATGACATTTTGCTCTCTTTTGAATGTTTAACCTTGACATCTTCCCACAATGCATATGGTCTTCTATCATTAACTTTCAGTGCCTCAAACTACCTGGAGATGATTTTTAAATCCAAGTGGGATAGAGTCAAGAACACATTTTAAGAGTGCATGATTCAGACTATGGCTTTTCCATCACTTATTATGCATCTGAAAACTGGAAAATGAATAAAGATAAAAGAAAAAAATCAATGCCTTTGTGATGTGTTACTGGGGAAGAGCACTGAATCTCTCTCTCTCTCTCTCTCTCTCTCT
>NW_006399923.1:6083729-6108573 GCF_000299155.1 Elephantulus edwardii | reverse complement strand
ATATATATATCCAAAAGAACAAACAACAGACAGATATGTCTTGGAGGTGTGGCCAGAGTGTTCCCTAGAGGCAAGTATAAGGAAGATTTGTATCATTTATTTTGGCCAGGGAAAGCTTTTTCTTTGGAAAGGGACATCATGTTAAGAGAAGTGGAAGGTCAGCATAAGGGATAAAAACACTCAGCCAGATGGATTGGCACAGTGACTTCATCAATTAACTCAAGTTTGTCAGAGTGATATGCATGACTCACGATAGAACAGTGTTCTGATCTGCAGTTTATAGTGTTCCTCTGTGTTGTATTTGACCCTGGAGCACATAGCAACAATAACAATATAGTTATATGTTTATATAAATGAGTGAACTAGTGAGTGGCATATACTTATATATTAATTGTTATTCATTTTCATTGTTGTTAAGGTGGAACTGACTCTCGGCTGATCATCAAGTAGGATTTTATAGGCTGTGAATCACATAAGAGGGGATTGGTCATCTCTCGAATCAGCTTGTAAATGTGAACTGCCAGAAACCAGTGCTGTCTCTATGGGATTACAGGGCAACTCCTTACAGCCTATGATGACAGAAATGCGTGTATATATGTTGTTGTTGTGGTGGTGGTTGGTGTGTACTGCCAACTCAGAACAAATTCATGGCTAACCTCCCACAGGTTTTAAGAAATGGTAGAATGTATGAGAGGAGAGTTCCCATTTTTCTCCTGCAGAGCAGCTGGTGGATTGGAATCCTGTATCAACAGACTGACATCATGACTTCTTACCACTAACTACACCAGCAGAGTTCATTTATATATAAATAACAGACATGTACTCTAACTATAATAAAATTCTTCTAAAATATTCTTGCTAATAACATCTAAGCAGATATTATTTATAGAAGAAATACACCTCAAATAAAAAGAAAACAACAATCCTCACTGGTGGACCAACAACCTATAAAATAGAGAAAAGATTTAATTTACTAAGAACTTAATTTTATTACATCTACAATCACAATCAATACCCATGAAAGCAGGAGCCAAGAAGTCAAATGATATGTTGCACTGGTAAAATCATCCACCAAAGACCTTTTGAAAGAACAAGGAGGTAAATTAAAGATTAAGGTGAACTTGATTCAAGCCATATTATTTTTAGTTTCTTCATATGATGTGTAAGTTGGACAATGGATAAAGGAGACCAAAGAAGAATCAATGCCTTTGAATTATCATATCAGAGAATGTCATGGATTGCCAAAAGAACAAATTAATATTTATTGGAGGAATTGCATTCAGAGTATCTTTAAAAACAAAGACTGTGATACTCCATCTAACATATTTTGGTCATGTTAGCTGGAAAACAGGCCCTTACAAATGACATTATACTTGGAAATATGGAAGGACATCTATAGAACAGCTGATGGATTAGAGCCCTGTACACTTGTGGTGACAGCACAATTCCTTATCACTAAGTTACCAGAATACAGAGATTCTCACCATTGGGTCAATTGGAAGCATTGTTACAGATGAAGTAGATAGATTGAGGTTGTTAACAATTTCATCTAGATTCCACAATCAATACTCTGGGCATCAGGAGTCAGGAAATCAACAGACAATTGTATTGGAAAAGTCTGCTGTCAGGGACCTCTTCAAAATGCTAAGAACAACAATATCTATCTAGACACTAAGGTGTGCCTGATCTGGGCCATGGTCTTTGCAATTATTTGCTATGCATCAGAGAGCTGAACAATGACTAAGGATCACAGAAGAAGAACTGATGCCTTTAAGTTGTGATACTGGAGAAGAGTACTGAACATATCATGGACTGCAAGGGAAATAAATAGATTTGTCTTGCAGATGGTGAAACCAAATTTCTGCTTGGAGGCAAGGATTTTGAAGCTCTGTCTCACATACTTTGGGCACATGACCAGAGAGACAAGTCCTTGGAGAAGGACTTCATGCTTGGAAGGGTGGAGGGCCAGCACAGGAGAGGAAGACCCCAGTTGAATGGATTGACATGATAGCAGCGGCAATGGGGTTAGGCTCAGGATAGGGCAAGTTTCGATGTTCCTCATTATGAGTTGAAGGTAACTCAATGACACATAACAACAACAAGCCACCATAGATTCTTAATAAATATTGTCTTTGTTATTAAAAGAACATTTTGAGATCTGTTGTTAAAGTATCACTGTAATAATAGGTTAATATTTATATGCATATAAGGAACTAGTTAATAAGACCCATTGCCACATGGGTGCACTATGAATCTGAGAAGTGAACAAATAGGAGACTTCTTAAGGTGCAGAGTTGGAAATTGATAATTCAATCATGATGAATTGAAAGTATCGGTGATTAGATCGTTATCAAGTGGAAAAAAAAGCAGTTCGGAAATGCAATCTTGGAGGTAAAAACAACCTTGGAAATTGTAGGAAAGACTCTGCACAAATGAGTAAAAAAATAGTTTACAATGCAGTCAACTATTCTATACTTTTCTCTGTTGATAAATAATATGAGTGAATCAACTTTAATGCAACTGCAAAGAATTTAATGAAACAACTTATTTTCAAGAGGAAATGATGATGAAGAAGAAGTTCAAGCTGCTTTGAAGGCATTGGCAAAAAACAAATAAAATCAAGGCTGTAGGAATTGATGGAAAGCCAATTAATATATTTAAAAAAAAATAAATGCATCCCTGGACAGGCTCACCAGTTTGTGCCAAGAAATCTGGAAGACAACCACCTGGACAACTAACTGAAAGAGATCAATATTTATTTACATTTTTAAAAAAAGGAAAAGAAGGGTGATTGATCTGACAGAATATGGAAATTATAAAATATTGTGACAGTAAATCTGGTTGGGCATCTTCCTCTCTTTAACCAGATCTCCACTTTTCTAAGCATCATGTCCATATCCAAGGAATAGCCTCTCCTAGAAATTTGCCCAAAATATGTGAAATGAAGCTTTATTATCTTTGCCTCCAAGGAGTACACTGGCAGTACTTTCTCAAAGACATATTTATTTTCTTTTGTTTTCTTTATTTTAAGATATATTTCCCTATCTATGTGCTCTTTTAACTGTTTTTTTAATGATTTTTGAGGGATCTATGCATCATTTCCTCTATTAAAACCATAGCTTCGTGGTCTACGTATATATTTCATATAAGCATAATTAAGTATTCTGGAATCCCATTATTCTCAAGCTTACTCATAATTTCTTATGATACACGCAGTGGTATCCGTTGTTGTTGTTGCTGTTAAGTGCCGTCGAGTTGTAGACAACTCATAGAGACCCTACGAAAAAGACCTGAACACTTGTATAACTTTCATCATTTCTCCAAGTTCATAGAGTTTCCAGAGGCAAGCTCTTTAGGAAGTGGATGCCACTCTTGCTTCCACGCTCATTTTAATTGGGGCGTTCCACCAAACACTGTCCAACATGGGTAACCATTATCGCATTTGACGTATCAGTGTGACAGTGTTCAGTTTCACAGCAACCACAAGTTAACTCTGTATGGCAAGTGGACATACCAGGGCTATATGACCTAGAAGAATGTTTGACCAAAAACAATTAAAAGTGTGCCCCATATGTTCCATACTTGCCTCTCTTCAAGATGCAAGAGGCCGCATCCAGCTGACACTGAGCTTCACAAGACATTCCTCCTCATCCTGGAGGTGTGGCCAGATAGTATTTTACCATTCTGGCATGCCAAATGTTGGTGAACTCTGAGCCAGAGACCCTCAATTCATCTGGTAAGTCCACTCTGCTGACACCCAGTTGGGGAAAACAGAAAGCCATAAGAACGATGAGCATTCTATACTTCCCTCTCTTCAAGACTCAAGAGGCTGCGTCCAGCTGACACTCATGTTGTATATAAAGTACACAATCATTCCTAGTCATTGTCCAGCTTTCTTACATATAGTAAACAATTGCAAAGACTATGGCCTGGATCAGGTGCACCTCAGTTTCTAGACTCACATCATTGGTCTTCAGTACTCTAGATAGGTCCCTGACAGCCGTCTTTCCAAAAGCAATTTCTTTCTTGATTTCATGGCTGCTGGTATCAAGAGTACTGATTATGGAACAAAGTAAACAAAAGCTGTTAACAATCAGAATCTCTTCACCATCCATTATGATGCTGCCAGTTGGCCCAGTGATGAGAATCTTAGTTTCCTTGATGTTGAGATTCAATCCATATTGAAGGCTGTAGTCCTTGATCTTCTGCAGCGAGCACTTCAGGTCCTCCTCAGTTTCAGCAAGCAGGGTTGTGTCATCTGCATAATACAGGTTGCTGATGCCACATTCTTCCACATACAGCCCAGGATGATCTTTCTGCATATAGATTGAAAAGATATAGAGATAGAATACATTGCTGGCGAATACCCTTTCTGATTTTGAACCATGCAGTGTCTTTTTGTTCTGTTCTGATGACTGCTTCCTGGTCCAACTATAGGTTTCACATAAGCACAATCAAATGTTATGGGATTCCCATTCTTCTAAAAAAGTCAGCCACAGTTTGTTGGGATCCACACAGCCAAATGTCTTTGCATAGTCAATGAAAGACAGATAGACATTCCTCTGGTACCCTCTGCTTTCCATCAAGATCCATCTAACATTATCTATAATATCCCTAGTACCACAGCCTCTTCTAAACCCAGATTGCACATCTGGCAGTTCTCTCATGACGTGCTGCTCCAGTCATTTTTGTTTTTTGAGGTTATTTTATAATTTACTTTTTCATTTATCATATAACACACATGCATGTGTGTGTATGTATATATATATATGTGTGTGCATGTGAGTACATATGTGTGTATATATGTGTGTGCATATATATATATGTGCATATGAATGTGTGTGTATATATGTGTGTATATGGTTGTGTATGTGTGTATAGTATATATGTGTGTGTATAGTGTGTATATATTTGTGTGTATATGTGTATATATGTGTGTGTGTGATTATATGTATATATACATATATACGTATACATATACATATACATATACTACATATATACATATATTGTCCTGGAAAGGGTTAAACCGGGTGACTTCTTGGAGGCAAGGATTCTGAGGCTCCGTCTAACATATTTTGGACATGTTGTGAGGAGAGACCAGTCCTTGGAGAAGGACATCATGCTTGGGAGGGTGGAGGGACAGAGCAGGAGGGGAAGGCCCTCTATGAGGTGGATTGATTCAGTGACTGGGATAATTGGGATGGGAGTGTCAGAGACAGTGCGATTGGCACAGGACAGAGCAGAGTTTAGGGCTGTTGTACATAGGGTCACTATGAGTCGCAAGCAACTCGACAGCACATAACAACAACTATAGATAGATATAGATATATAGATATAGATATAGATGATATAGATACAGATATAGATATAGATACAGATATAGATATAGATAGATAGATAGATAGATAGATAGATAGATAGATAGATAGATAGATAGTTGATAGATATATAGTTGATAGATATATATATATTCAATATAGTTGATAGATATATATATATAGTTGATAGATATATAGCTACCTGTGCCAAAACCAATCTCCTGAACCATAACCAGTCACCTGTGTCTGAACTTTCCCACAGTGTAATCATCACTAAGGAGTAGAGAGATAGTGAGAAGATAAAAATGACTGGAAGCCTGTGTCATTTTATTAGGGATTAGTTTAGGGTAGAGGGGAGGGAGGTGCTTGTGGTTATGGTGGTGGGGACAGAATCATAAGACATCCACTGAAGGGGGGATACCAGCACTGAATGTGTTAGTGTAATGGGGAAGGGTCTTTCATCTGGTGTTTGTTTTGGTTTTCTTTTGTTTTGTTTTCATAAAATAGTTGCCTGATAAGCAGCCAAAGAAGATAGATTAGGAATCTTGATTAGCCATTGCTGCTGTTGTTATGTGCTGTCCAGTCGCTTGTGACTCATAGCAACTCTATGTACAACAGCCCTAAACCCTGCGCTGTCCTGTGCCAATCAAACTGTCTCCAGTTCACCCATCCCGATTACCCAGTCACTGAATAAATCTATTTCATAGAGAGCTTTCCTCTCCTGCGCTGTCCCTTCACTCTCCCAAGCATGATGTCCCTCTCCAAGGACCGATCCCTCTGTACAACATGTTCAAAGTATTAGATGAAGCATTGCCTCCAAGGAGCTGCCCGGTTTAACCCTTTCCAGGATGAATCTGTTTTCCTAGCAGTCCATGGTACCCTCAATACTCTTCTCTAGCACCACAGCTCAAAGGCATCAATTCTCCTTCTATCCTCCTTGGTCTTTGTCCAAATCTCTGATGCATAACAAGTGATTGCAAAACCCATGGCCTATATCAGATGCACCTTAGTCTCCAGAGAGACACCATTGCTTTTCAAAGCATACTTTCCCATCTTAATACATCTTTTAATTTCCTGGCTACTGGTGCTGAGAGTGTTGACTGTGGAGCCAAGCAAACTAAAGCTGTGAACAATCTCAATCTCTTCACCACCCATGCTGATGCTGCCAATTGGTCCAGTGGTGAGAATCTCTGTCTTCTTGACATTGAGCCTCAGTCCATATTGGAGGCTACAGTCATTGACCCTCTGCAGCAAGCGTTTCAGGTCCTCCTCAGTTTTAGCAAGCAGGGTTGTGTCATCTGCATAACACAGATTGTTGATAGATCATTTGCCAATCTTGACCCCACATTTCTCCTCATAGAGCCCAGCCTCCTGGATGTTCTGTTCTGCATACAGGTCGAAAAGGTATGGAGGCAGGACACATCCCTGACATACGTCCTTCTCAATTTTGAACCATACAGTGTTTCCTTGCTCTGTTCTGACAACTGCCTGTTGGTGCAAGTATAGGTTTCGCATTAGCACAATCAAGTGTTCTGGGATTCCCATTCTTCTCAGAGTCAGCCATAGTTTGTTATAATCCACACAGTCAAACACCTTTGCATAGTCAATGAAGCACAGATATACATTCCTTTGGTATTCTCTTCTTTCAGCTGAGATCCATCTAACATCAGCTACAATATTCCTAGTACCATGACCCCTTCTAAACCCATCCTGGACTTCTGGCAGTTCTCTGCTGATTAACCATACTTCCAAAATAATATGCCCTCAAAAACTCTTTATACATTCATACAATAAAATACTACGCAGTATGCAGGAGCAATGATTTTGTAAATTACTACCTAATTTGAGAGTCTGGAGAGCATTATGCTGAGTGAACTATCTCAAACCCACAAGGACAAATATTGTATAAAACCATTATTGTAGAATTAGTATAAAGATCCAAGGGGCAGAGGGTGAAAGGAAAAGGATGAAGATGTGCAGGAGGAAGGGAAGATTAATAATGCGGTTGTACAACTTCATGGGGGTGGGGAGGAAATTGGAATAATCTGATGTAAAAACAATATACTAAAATTTTTCAAAAAATAATTTTGTTGTTATGTGCCATTGAGTCACATACAACTCATAGCGACCTAATGTACAACAGCCCTAAAACTCTGCTCTATCCTGTGCCAATCTTACTGTCTCTGACACACCTATCCCCATTACATCAGTCACTGAATCAATCCTTTTCATCTAGGGTCTTCCACTCCTATGCCGTCCCTCCACCCTCCCAAGCTTGACATCCCTCTCCAAGGACTGGTCCCTCCTTGCAACATGTCCACAATATGTAATGCGAAGTTTCAGAATCCTTGTCTCCAAGGAGCAGCCTGGTTTAACCCTCTCTTATCTGTCCATGGTATATCCAATACTCTTCTCCAACACCACAGCTCAAAGGCATCATTCTCCTTCTATAATCCATAGCTCTTTCATGCGTTTAACAAGTGATTGCAAAGACCATGGCCTGTATTATGTGCACCTTTGTCTCCAGAGTGAAATTGCTGTTCTTCAGTGTTTTGGAGAGCAGACTTTCCCATCACAATATGTCTTTTAATTTCTTGGCTGCTGGTGCCAAGAGTGTTGATTGTGGAGCCAAACAAACTAAAGCTGTTAAGAGTCTGAATCTCTTCACTGTCTATCATGATGCTGCCAATGAGCCCAGTGGTGAGAGTCTTTGTTTTCCTGATGCTGAGCTTCAATCCATATTTAAGGCTTAAGTCCTTGACTTTCTGCAGCTAGTGATTCAGGTCCTCCTCAGTTTCAGCAAGCAGGGTGTGTCATCTGAATAACACCGATTGTTGATGAATCTTCCTCCAATCCTGATGCAATATTTCTCCTCTTAGAGCCTAGCCTCCTGGATAGTCGGTTCTGTATATAGACTGAAAAGGTACAGAGATAGGACATATTCCTGGCATAAACCCGTCACAGTTTTGAACCATGCAGTGTTTCCTTGCTTTGTTCTGATGACTGCTCCTGGCCCATAAATAGGATTCACACTAGTATGATCTAGTACTCAGAGATTCCCATTCTGCTCAGAGTCAACCAAACAGACCAACCAACAAACAAACAAACAAAACTTCAAACAAAAGCAAAGCAAAACTATATACAATGGAGGATGCTTAGATTAAGCCAGCAGGTATGGTACCTGGGCTAAGCCTGCATATTGAGAAATAAAAACGAGGATGAAGAGTTGCAAACAGTAACGAATGACTGGGATGTGGAATGTGAGAAGTATTAATGTACAATTGTTGGAAACTGATAAAAAATAAGTAGATGTTATAAATATTGACATACTAGGCCTTGGTGAGCTGGGATGGATTGGCATGGGACGTTTTTATCATAAACCATATGATCTAAGATGGTAAAAATGAAAGGGTGAGAAAAATGGGATTGCATTCTCAGTCAAAAAGATAATTTCTAGGTTCTTGATTCTATTCCATAGGTATATATATCTGCCGTTGTACCAGCATCATGCTGTTTTGGTTACTACCTCTGTGGAGGTTTTTATATCAAGAATAGTGTGAAACATAATGTATACAAACTTTGTAAGCAAACCACTAAAAGTATTTAAAAAAACACAAAAACAATACAACATCAGATAATACTACTACACTAAATAACATCATAAAACACAAGACCAACAAATACAGCCCCATAAAATAAAAATAAAATAAAAATGCCAAATAAAAATCAAACCAAACCAAAATAAAACAAAAAAGATAATTTTTAAACAACAATGATGTGAGGGGCAGGATAATATACACATGCATACGAGGAAGAACTGTTATACTGTTATCATTCAAATACATGCACCAAAAAGCAGAGCCAAAGAAGAGGGAATAGAAGGGTTCTAAGAACATTTGCAGAGGGACATCGATCATTCATGAAACCAAGATGCATCAATAATAATTGATGACTGGAAAGCAAAAGTTAGCAACATAGGATTTGTGGTCAGAAATATGGACTTGGTGACAGAAATTAGACTGGAGATAGAATGATGGAATTTTATACACTGATCTGTTGTTGTTGGTAGGTGTCGTTGAGTCATAGATGACTCATAGCGACCCTATGAATGAAAGGCCTGAGCACTGTTCATACATAGAGTTTCCAGAAGCAAGCCATTTCAGAAGTAGATGCCACTCCTGCCTCCAGGCTTGTTTTAGTCGGAAGGCTCCAGCAAACACTGTGCACCATGGGTAACCATTACCACATTTAGCACATCAGTGTCACAGTGATCAGCATCACAGCAACTTTGACTTATCTCTGTACAGCAATGCACAGACCAGTGCTATACCATCTGGAAGACAATGATGTAGTCATTTCAAATACCTTATATTTTTTTTTACCTTTTTAAAATATATTGTGTTTCACTCATATACATATTTTTTCACTCTTTTCCTCTACTCATCAAAGAGTTCAACTCCATTATTTCTTACCTTTTTTCCTCAGCCTTTTGCCAATACCCATTCCTCATTGTATATCCATGCACAGCTCCCTGGTTATCTTCTTTTTACAGTTGTTGTTGTTATGTGCCATTGAGTCACTTACGACTCAGAGAGACACTATGTACAAGAGCCCTAAACCCAGCTCAATCCTGTGTCAACCTCACCCTCTTCAACACACTTACTCCCACCACCCCAATGGTAGAACTTATCCATATCATCAAGGATATTCCTCTCCTGTGCTGTCCCTCCACTCTTCCAAACATGATGTCCTTCTCCAAGGACTGGTCTCTCCTTGCAACATGTCCAAAATATGTCAGGTAAAGCTTCGGTATCCTTGACTCCAAGGAGCAGCCCATTTTCACCCTCTCCAGGACAAACCTGTTTGTTCTGCTAGCAGTCCATTGTATATTCAATACTCTTCTCCAGCACCACAGCTCAAAGTTATCAATTCTCTTTATAGCATCCCTAATCACTGTCCAACTCTCTGATGCATCGCACAGAATTGCAAAGACTATATCCCGGATCAGGTGCACTGTAGTCTCCAGCCTGGTGTCATTGCTCCTCAGTACTCTGGAGAGGTCCCTGACAGCTGATTTTCCCAATGTAATTTGTTTCTTGATTTCCTGGCTGCTGTTACCAAGAGTGTTGATTATGGAGCCAATCAAACTAAAACTGTTAACCATCTCAAACTCTTCACCACCCATAGTCCATGGTATGTTCAAAACTCTTATAGCTAGGAATATACTCCAAGGAAAACAGAACTAAAATACACGTGGAGATTTTTCCCACTGATGTTCATAGCAGCATAATTCACAGTAACAAAACTATGGAAACAACTGAAATTCCCATCAATAAATGACTGGATTGCAAATATCTCTTATAAGAAACAACACACATCCCATGGACTTCACCTGATGGGCAATGCAGGCATCATATTGATTATATCTATGGAAGGAATCTTTGGGGAAACTCACAATCAATTACAAAAACTAATCCAGGGGCTGATTATGGAACAGACATAGTAATAGGCAAATTCAAACTGAAGCTAAAGAAAATAGAACAAATCTACAAGAACCAAAATTTGGCCTTGACTCTACGTCATCTAAGGTGTTTGTATTTTTTTGTTTGTTTGTTTTAAAGCATTTTAAGAACATGTTTGAGCATTGAAGATTAATGAATGAAGATGAAATAAGCTATGGAATGATATCAAGATTATCAATCATGAAGAATGCAAAAGGTTATTACAAAAGCCGAGGAAGAAGAAATGACAGAGGTAGATGTCAGAAGAGTCTATGAATAACGCACTATAATGCCAAGAAACCAAAGCAAAGGGCAAAATCAATTAAGGAGCTGAAGAGAAGATTTCAAAAGGCAAAATTGGAAGATAAAACAAAGTTTTCTAATGAAATGTAAGAAGAGGTAAAGTCAGAATATCTGAAAGGATGAACTCGCTTGGCATTTCTGAAGCTGAAGAAATTGAAGAGCAGATTCAATCTTTGAAATGAAATTCTCAAAAATTATTGGGGAAGATAAGCTGAGTATCGTTTCAACACAAGCTGGGGAGAGCTTTATAATGGTATATGCCAAAATGAATCTTAAGAAATGAACTTCAGGGAGGTAAATTTGGGACTCTTTGAATACTTTAAAACTTTTTTTGCCTAGAAAAAATCTAAGATGCTTCAAGTATCCTGAACCAAGGCCTCATAGGTTGGGCTACATACTAGAAGGTCGTCTTTAAGATCTAGTACTATGAAATAAGTAGAATTGGCTAGCACTTTGCCTATTATAGTATAAGGGTTAGGAACCACAGGATGTAGAGGCACAGCAATGTCATTTATTGTCCTCAAGTACTGGACCAACTTCCATTTACCATGGGTTGTTTACAGCCAGTGTTATAAGGAGAAGTCATTTCAGTAATTAGACCAGCTTCTTTTAATCATCTCATCATAGGGGCCAGACCTCTCCAGTCTTCAGGAGATATTCTATATTTTCTCAGTTTTGGATAAATTACTCCAGGCTTAAGATCTATTTTAATAGGCTTTACATTCACGGCCTGGGTAGGCAATGCAAAGACCCAAACCTTTGGCTTTAAAGCCCTAAATTCTGGAGGTAACATTTCAGGATCTTCAGGTTGAATAGAGGCTAGCCCTAATATCTTCACAGCTGGTGAAAATAAAATCTTTGCCTTCACTCTAAACTTAAGATCTCTCCCTAAGAGGGGTGAAGGACTTGCAGGAATTATCAAAAACTGATAAAAAACAGCAAGAAGTCCACATGCAAGGCAGAGGGGGAGTGAAGAACTGCTTACAAGGTTTTCCATCAATTACAACAACTAAGAAATAGTGGGAAGAGAGTGAACCTGAGAAGTCTTGTAGGACCAAATAATAGGCTCCTGTGTCCAGGATAAAACAGACTTACCAGCAACTTCAATTCTCACCCATGTCTCTTCTGGGAGGATTTGAATTGTTTGAAGCGTCCTCCGTTGTTGCCGGCTGGGAGTCAGGGCCTCTTCAATCCTTTGTGGATTTGGCCATGTGGATCTGATGTTGGGCAGCCCTTGGCCAGGTGTACTTCGGATCCACACTTAAAGCAAGTGAGTAAGAGCTTCCTCTCTACCCCCTGGCCTACCTGTGGGTTCTCTCTTGTGGCACTCTCTACTAAAGTGACCCAGCTTTCCACAACAGAAGCCATTTTGACTCCCTTTATTACCTTTAGGTCACATTGACTGTTTATTTGTAAGACTTGCTTCTCCTGACATAGGCCCTAAATTGGCAGTAAGAGTTGCAATTCTCAAAGATAGGTAGAATATTGAATGATACAGGAACCATCAAAAGAAGATGGAAGGAATACACAGTCACTATACTAAAAAGAATTGGCTAACAGAAGAATTTAATAAAACAGCATATGATAATCTAGAGACAATGGGGATGAAGGAGGAAATTCAAGCTGCTCTGAAGGAAATGGCAAGAAACAAGGCCTGAGATATTGATGAAATAATAATATTTTTCATTTTATTGTTAGATGCTATCAATTTGCCTTCATCTCAGTCATCTTATAAGTTGTTGTCATTATGTGCTATCAAGTCACCTGTGAATCATTTTGACCATATGTGCTATAGCTCCACCCTATCCTGAGCGAGTTTACTGTTTTT
Source organism: Elephantulus edwardii (assembly GCF_000299155.1). Lineage (NCBI taxonomy): Eukaryota > Metazoa > Chordata > Mammalia > Macroscelidea > Macroscelididae > Elephantulus > Elephantulus edwardii. Next base: position 6,095,620 of record NW_006399923.1, on the reverse strand, counting down.
GCTATTGTTGCTCTTTTTTTAAAATTGAAATTTCAATGAAATTTTACAGAGACTTTGGATTTCCATTAATATATTACATTCAATGACTATACAGAGATTTTCTATCCATTTGTTTGTTGATGGGCACTTTGGTTGTTTCCAACTCTTTGCTATGTGAATTAAGCAGCAGTAAACATGAGTGTGCATATATCTGCTTGGGTGGCAGTTCTGGTTACTTTAGGTTATATTCCCAGTAGTGGAATTTCTGGGTCAAATGATGTTTTATGTCGAACTTTTTGAGAAAGTACCATACTGCTTTCTATAGTAGTTGCACCATTTTACACTCCCACCAACAGTGAAGAAGGGTTCCAGTTTCTGTAACCTCACAAGCATTTTTGTTTGCTTCTATGTTGAATTTTGCTTTTCTTACTGGGGTAAGATGATATCTCAGAGATGTTTTTATTTGCAACTCTCTTAGAGCTAGGGATTTTGAACACTTCTTCGTGTCTTTGTTCACCATCTGAATGTCTTCTTTGGTAAAGTGTCTGTTCATATCCTGTGCCCATTTTAGATTTAAGTCCTTTATAATACATGTCATTACCAAAATTTTTCCAGTTTGTGGCTTCTCTTTTTACCCTGTTGGAGAAGTTTTTGGATGTGCATAGGGATTTGATTCTTAGAAGTTCATATTCATTTATTTTATCCTCTCCTGGTTGTAGGTTTTTTAGGATGCTTGAAACATCATGTTGTGGATTAGGAGTTCTCCCAAGCTTTTCTCTAATGAAGTTTATAGTCTTTGGTTTTCGTCCTAGGACCTTGATCCACTTTGAGTTGGTTTTTGTGTATGGATGAGTGTGGGTCATGTTTGCCTAGTTTGTGCTCTCAAGGGGAATGCCTTTAGTCTCTCTCCATTGAGGACAATGTTTACTCTTGGGTTTGTGTATATACTTCCTAATATGTTGAAGAAATTACCCTCTAATTCTATTTTGTTGAGTGTTGTAATCAGGAAACAGTGTTGGATTTTGTCAAAGGCCTTTTCTACATCAATTAATAGGATCATGTCGTTCTTGTTTTTTGCTTTTTTAATGTCATGAATTACAGTGACTTCTTTTTTTTAATGTTAAACCATTGTTTCACACCTGAATCCCACTTTGTCATGTGAATTTTTTTTTATGTATCATTGGATTCTATTGGCCAGGATTTTTTACAGAATTTTTGCATATATATAGTTTTATATTTGGATGGTGTTTTTACCTGGCTTAGGTATCAAGAATATGTTTGCTTTATTGAATGAGGCTAGGAGAATTCTAACTTTTTCCATTTTCTGGATACTTTATGTAGAATTGGTGATAGTTCTCTGAACGTTTGATAAAATTTGCTTGTAAACCCATCTGGTCCAGGGCTTTTAAAATTTTTTTCCCCTGGATGTTTCAATTTCTTCTTTTGTAATGTTCAATTTTAGTTTGTGTCAGTTTAGGTCAGTTAGGTTGTAAGTTTCTAAATATTTGTCCATATCCTCTAGGTTTTATATTTGTTTGAGTATAGTTTTTCGTAATATTCCATTGTTATCCTTTTTATTTTTATTCGTTTCATTTTGACATTGTCTGTTTCATCTGTTATTCAGATTATTTGTGTCTTTTCCTTCGTCGATTTTATTGACTTTTTCAAAGAACCAACTCTTGATTTTATTGATGGTATCAATTGTTTCTCTCTTTTCTAATTCATTTATTTCTGCCCTAATTTTTATAATTTCAGTTTTTTAGAATGTCTTGGATTTTGTTTTGCGTTTTGTTTTGTTATTTTTTCCTGTTCTTTTTCAAATTTTGGAGATGTTGGGTTAGAGAAAACAATGGTCATTTTTTCCTACCTTTTGATACGTTTCCTTATTGCGATGAATTGACTCCTGATTACTGCTTTGGCTGCTTCCCAGAGGTTTTGGTAAGTTGCGTTTTAATTGTCACTTGTTTAAAGAAACTTGTTAATTTTATTTTTTATCTCTTCTAGTACCTGCTCATGTTCAAGCAAGGTGTTGTTCAGCTTCCCAACATATGGGTTTTTTCCCCCTTTATCTTCTTGTTTTTAATTTCTAATTTTGTAGCATTTTGGTCTGAGAAGATGCTTTGTATTATTTCTATGTTTCTTAATTTATTAATGCTTGCCTTGTGACCTAAAATGTGATCTATTCTGGAGAACATTCCATGCACATTGGAGAAGAAGGTATACTGTGTTTTGGGGGGTACATTAGCCTATAAATGTGAGATTGAGTTGGTTTATTGTGTGGTTTAATTCTTCAGTATCTTGTTGATCTTCTTTCTGGTAGTTCTATCTTTTCTTGAGTGTGTTATATTGAAGTTTCCAACTACTATAGTGGTGTTGTCTATTTCCTTTTTTATTTTTGTTAATGTTTGTCTTCTATATTTTGGCAGCTCTCTCACTTGGTGCAAGGATATTTATTATTGTTATGTCCTCTTGTTCTATTGACTGTTTAAACATTATGTAGTGTCCTTCCTTGTTCTTTGTGATGGTTTTTGCATAGTAATTTATTTTATCAGAGATTAATATTGTTACTCCTCCTTTTTTTCTGGTTGTCATTTGCTTAGTATCTTTTTCCCCCACTTTTTAAATTTTAGTCTTTCTTTATCTTCATTTTTTAGGTGTTCTCTTGTAGACAGTATATTGATGGATTTTGAGTTTTTATCCAATCTGCTACTCTTTCTCTTCAGTGGTGCATTTAAACCATTCATATTCAGTGTGATTATTGAGTTGCTATTGTTGTTGCTAAGTGTTGTTGAGTCATAGACAACTCATAACGACCCTATGAATGAAAGACCTGAACACTTGTATAACTTCCATCATTTCTCCAAGATCATAGGGTTTCTGGAGGCATGCTATTTGGAAAGTGGATACCACTCCTGTTTCCAAGCTTGTTTTAATCTGGGAGGCCCACCAAATACTTTCCACCATGGGGAGCTATTATCACATTTGACACATTGTTATCACAGTGTTTAGCAGAACAGCAACAAGGAGTTACTTCTGTACTGCAAATGGACAGACCCAGCTATATGCTTAGAATGTTTGGCCAAATACAATTAAAACCAGGCCTAAGGGCCACAGGTGAAAAATCATCCACCCACCTTTGGATTGATAGAATCACTTTTTGTCTACTATGCCAACTGAGCTCTTTATGTTGTGGTTGTGTTAAGTTCTGTCAAGGCAAGGTTTTATTGCTATTATTTTGTTGAGGTGGGTTTTGGGTTTGTTTTTTTTTTTTTGGTGTTGTTGCTAGTTACCTTAGTCCATCCTGCTTTCTGTGGTACCTCTGTAAAAAGAAAGGCTCTTAGTGTTTCCTGCAATGCTGGTCTTGTTTGTATTAACTCCCTTAGGTTCTATTTTTCTGGGAATATCTTAATCTCTCCTTCATATTTGATGGACAATTTCACTGGATAAAATATTTTTGGTTGGCTTTGTGTTCTTTGAGTATTTAATATAGGTCATTCCACTGTCTTCTTGGTCTTGTGGTTTCTGCTGAGAAATCTACATGTAAATCCTATCTCCTCTTCCTTATAGGTTACTCTTTGTTTCTCCCTTGCTGCTTTTAGAATTCTCTTCTTATCTTTGGTTCTGGGTAAATTTGACTATTGTATGCGTTGGTGTTTTTCTTTTGGGGTCTAGTATTCTATATGGTATTTGCTCAGCTTCTTAAATATATATTCTCTCATTCTTCATTATGCCTGGGAAGGTTTCTTCTCCCAATTCTTTCAGAACTTTTTTTTCCCTTCCCATTCTGGGAATCCGTTGATGTGCATATTATTTCTCTTGATGGTGTCCCATATAATCTTAGGATTTTTTTCTTTTTCCTTCTTTTTTTTGATTCTGCTTTTTGTTCTAGGAAATTACTGGTGACAATTTTATGTTCTATTTCATTGGTTCTGTGTTCCATCTCTTCAACTCTGTTCATTTGTCCCTTTATCATCTTGACAGCATCTGAAACGTTGGTCCTCTTATTTTGAATTGTGGCTTCTTGTTTTTCCAGAGCCTCCAATGCATTGTTTGTTATATTTGCATTGTTTTGTATTGTTGTTGGGGTTTTTTCAGCTCCTCCTGGTTTTTGCTTGCATTGTTCTGAAACTCTTCAAGTTTGTCTTTCATCTACTGAAAATATTCAATCATTGTTCTTTTAAATTCTTTGTCAGAAAAACTCCATCAGACTTCCTGGCTTCAGGAAATACATTGATACTGTGTCACTTTTTGGGGTGACACCTTGCTTTGGGCTTGTGTACACTGTGAGATAGTCTGCTTCTTACATGACATTGCTGTGGTAGAGTTTTTTATGACTAAGGCAATGATAGGTTCTTGATCTGAAGTCACTGCTCCAGAAGAGGGGGGCATAGTTACCCTGTCTGTGTTTCTCTTTGAGCTTCTGATCCAATGGAAATTTCAGTTTGGAGCCTGTGAAACAGCCTCTTCTGTTTATAACTGTTGCAGTCCAAGGCTTTCTGGACTAAGAGCAGTTAGCTGACTGGACATAAGGAGGTGTAAGATTCAGTGTAGAGGCATGGGTGCCAGGCAGGCACAGGCATTGGGTGGTACATGCACTATGTTGGCATGGTACTGGCAGTGGGCATGAGCATGGGGTAGGGGCAGGGCAGACATGAGCACCAGGGACATCAGGCATGCACACAGATGCATGCAGGGCCGGTACGTGCACAGAATCCCACCAGTTGAGCCCACGGGGATCTTACTCAAATTCCAGCTACCAGGCCCTCATCTGGCTTTGCTCTGGTCTGTCTTTGCTTTGGAATGGCTTTGCTATGATCTGGTATTTATAATTGCTCATTTGTACTTACTGACAGAAGATTCTCTAATGCAATTCTTCTTTTGATATACAAACTCTTGATGTCAACAGTGTAGATTGTGGATCAAGAAAGCTAAAATTGTTGACCACTTTAATAATTTTCCCTTCTATCATGGTGCTGAAAATTGACTGAGTGGTGAGCATCTTTGTGTTCTTGATGTTGTGCTTCAATCTATCCTGAAGACTATAGTCTTTGACCTTCTGTAGTGAACACTTCAGGTCTTCTTCAATTTTAGAGCAAGTTTGAGCCATCTGCATAACACAGGTTATTGACCAGTTTTCCTGCAATTTTGAAGTTATATCCCTCCTCATAAATTCCAGACTCCTGTGTGATCTGTCCACATGCAAATTGAAAGTATATGGAAACAAGATGCATTCAAAGTGATACATTCTTTTTTTTAATTTACTTATTTATTTTTTTTTATTTTAAACAATGACATTTTCTTGCTATCCTGATGACCGATTTTTGTTTCAATATAGGTTTCCTATAAGCACTACCAAGTTCGGAGATTCTCATTCTTCTCAAGGTCAGTCACAATTTGTTGTGATCCACTGAATCACATACTTTTGTGTAGTCAATTAAACATAGATAGACATTTCCCTGGTACTCTCTGCTGTAAGCCAAGATCCATCTGACATTGACAATGATATTCTTAGTGCAAGGCCTCTTCTAAACCTAACTTAAAAGAATAATTCACTGCTTGATCTTGAACCATCCTCATAATCTCTGCTGTTTTTAAGCCCATTCTTGTAGCGATTGTGTTATTCCATCTCAGGGAAGGTCTTCCTATTTTTCACTGAGACTCTACTTTACCAATCATAATCTCTTTATCCAGGATTGGCACCTCTTGATAACATTACAAATTATGTGTGAAAGTGTTTCACCACCTTTGCTTTTAAGGGTCCTTTTGGTTGTGAATTTCCCAAGATAGATTTTTTTTTTCCTTTTGGCAAACATGGTATAGTCAATGAACTCTGCCAACATCACAATATAAATATATCAATTTATCAGTATTCATTTTGTTTTATTCAACTTACATATGCATTTAGGCAATTTAAAGGACTATGATAAGACACATTTTAGGCCTCAAAGTAACATCCTTCACCTTTATTTCTTTAAAGTTCTTAGCAACATATTTGGCCATTTAATGAATTGTTTTCTTCCCTTCTGCATCTGTTGGTGTTAATTATGGCTCTAACTTAAATGCAATCCTTGAAAAATACAATCTTTTATTTTATCATGATAATACACACTGGGTTAGTTGTGAAGAATTTGTTTTTAATTTTAGATGTAGTGTTTAATTAAGAGTGTAATCTTTGAATTTCATCAGTAAGTGCCCTATGTCTTCTTTCTTTTCAACAAGCAAGCTTATGTCTTCTGTAAATTGTAGGTTGTTTATGATTCTCCTTCTAACCCTGATGCCACATTCTTCAAAAATGGCAGCTTCTTTTATCATTTGTTCATCATCCAGAAAGAATATTACAATTAGATACCATTAGAGGAACTCTAATTAATAACAGACCCATGCCTGAACCTGTACGTACCATCTTCACCATTTACGCTGTGCTTAAGATCATTGTTTTAGTCATTGTGTCAATCCATTTCTTTAAGGGTCTTACCTCCCCATATTTCTCTACTACTTTTTCAAGTAAAATGTTCCTCTCCAAGGACTGGTATTCCTGATAATATCACCAAAATGTATGAGTCAAAATCTCATCATTTTTATCTTCACTTTTAATAATTATTCTGGCTGGCTGTACTTCTTCCAAGCCACATGTGTATGTTTTTCCGGAAGTCCATATTGTTTTCAGTGCTATTTGCTATTACCTCAATTTAAACACATTGATTTTTTTAGCTTCCCTTTCCATTATTCAAGTTTAACACACATTTGAAGCAATTGACAATTCTAAGCTTGTTCTGATGCACATTTTGGTAGAAGACACAAGATGGAAGGGCATTTAAAAAAAAATTAAGCCATGCACTATCCCCTTGTCTTGTTGGAACAAATATCTGTAAATTTATCCTCAGGTTCTACATGAGCACAGTAGCAGAATAGTATTGGGATACTAATGACTTCTCAGGAGTTAGTACTGGTACAGAAATTTGCTGGAAATATTTGTAGGTAAATTTCTCTTTTTTCGGTCAGAGTGTTGGTATGAGGTGACAGTCTTTAGACCAAGAGGCCATGTCTTTTCTAATCCATCTATTTGACTAGCCTTGTAACATTGCTGGTATCAAAGCCAATAATAAGTAATTTTTAAGAGTTATATATAAAAAGGAAATGTATCAAAAGCTGTGGGAGTCAACTGTAGAACGAAGTCTCAATTTTTGTCTCTGATCCAAAAATAACCTGAGTAATTAAGAACGTCATTCAGAACATTGAGGTTACATTTAAGCATATGTAAATAATTGTTGTTGCTGTTACTAGGTGCTGTCAAAAGGCCTCTGATTCATAGCAACACTTGGAAAACAGATAAAAACCTTGCCCAATCCTGTTCCATTCTCATAATCTTTACTCGGCTTAAATTCATTTTATCACGCACTGTGTCAATCCGTCTTCTACAAGGTCTTTCCCTTCTTCTACTTTTCCAGGTATTGCATACTTTTTTTAAGGATTAACTCCTCCTGATAACATAACTAAATTATGTGAGACCAAATTAATCTCCTTGGCAATAATTCTCAGGAAGGGAAGTCATATAATGAGGCTGCCACTGCCTAAATCTGTAAAGCCCTGATGCTTGTACAAAGAGTTTTATAGAAATAAGAAAATAAAGAACAATACAAACATATCCTCAGACTCATTGCTGTCAAACTGGTGCTAACCATAGTTGATTCTCCAGTGTGTTTTCAGAGGCTATAAAACATAAGGGAAGAGGTGGCCTATCTTTCTCTTATGGAGCAGCTGGTGAAATTGGATCATGTGCTTTCATTATGGCAGCATAACTCTACCCCTAGGCCACTCACTGGGTGAGGAACTTCATGGTCCCTTTGTGATATAGTTAGTGGAAGTATGCATAGTGAAAGTATTCCACTTACCTAAGTAGACTTACTCGGTTAGGGAACATGGGCAGAGGGTAGATTCTCTCATTCATAAATCTCAAATATGGCATAAAATACAGTTAGAATGATTCCAAGAAGGAGATACCTTCTCTGCAAAGCTTTTTTCAGTTAGATCGGTATTCATAAAATGGAAGGTAGCTATGGTCACCACAATACCACCAATGGGAGATGTTAATAAAATGGATTCACAATTGTTTGTGTTGTCTCTTCCTTGTTCTGAGCCACTTTCCAAATGGTAACACATGTTCAGATTCTGACAAGAAGAATGTGGTATTCATGGAGCAATCCCTGTAAGTGGGTGCATGTTAATCAGGTACAATTTAAGGAATAATCAGGCTTTCTGGATTGACATACAGCTGCTTACACAAATCTATTCAGTTAGTAAAAAAGTACATGTTTGTGAAAATTTATTTCTCTGATTATTACATTTCACTAAGATTTTATTTATTAAAAGCACCAAAACAAACCTTTAAAACACAGCAAAAACAAAATTGCAATGTATTTTGAATCAGATAAGTAAGTAGCAATATTGAATTCTGATAATTAGAGTTACATTCAGGTGGAGAAAAAGGATGGCACTTCATAAAATATAAAATCATAGAATTTCATTAATACTAGAGATCAGTTAGCAAAAGTTAATGTCATAAATAGTTAAGTAGATGCTAAATGCTTTGTTTTTACAATTTCACATTCTTAGCAATCATAGAGTTGAAAATAAAATCCATATTTAATTTTTAAGTTCATGGTTTTTCCTTAAATCTTCCTACATTTCTGATAGTATGTCTTTTCTCATAAGGAAAAAAATAAGCTATTAAGTGAAATGAATGCAAACTAGAATATTAAAAAGCAGAATTATGAAACTCTTATCCATCACCCTCAGATTAAGCATTTTTTAAACTCAGGATGAAGTAAAAATGTGTGTGGATTTTAATATTTTTGAACTCTGAATGGCCTCAAAACAACTACTCATGCTGGCAACAGATGTTTCAACAATGACTTTGATTTACCAGTTGCTATTTTTCTTTCTTAAGAGTTCTGGATCTGATGACTTAAACTGTTATTAGAAAAAGAGAGGAAGAAAGACAGAAAGGATGAAATGGTTTTTTATATATATACCTTCATAACCCTGTCACTCTGTCACTATACTCCCAGGTCATGCTGAGTTCTCTCGAAAAACAGCTTGTATATTTCTCTGCCTCTGACAAAAATCAGGATAGCAACATTATTTTTTTTCAAGACACTCTTTTTTTCATCTGTGCAAAATGCTGTGATTTCTTGTTTGACTCACCAGGTCTCTTGCAGGTGGCTTTTGAATTACTTCAATTTTTCCTCTACTGACTGATTTATTGAAATTGAATATAAGGGAGATCAATTTTTTTTGCTAGGGTATAGATTATTTGTCTGTCCTCATTTTAAGAAGATGTAAATAAATTTCCTTGGTGTATATTGTATCCAAGTTAAAGCATGTACACTTGTTTCATGATATCCTGGCAAGACAGAACAGGCAACAAACCTGAACATGAAAAAATCTGTCCACTAGGTCTCATCATGTTATGAAGCAAATGTAGACACTTACAAGGTAAAACATGCTGAGAGAACAAAGAATTTTTATATATAATTCATCTTGATGCTTGAGAGCAGGGTGGCTAAAATGAAATACCAAAATTATCAATGTTTAGTGGAGCTGTCAGGTGTAATATGGGCTTGGAAGCAGTAGTGGCATTCGCTTCCTAAATCACACACCTGTGGAAACTCTATGAACTTGGAGAAACTGTGATAGTTATGGAAAGGCACTAGGTCTTTTGTTCATAGAGTCTCTATGAGTTATGCTCGACTCAACAGCAATCAACAACAACAACAAAAAAATCCATATTAGTTCTTTTTTCTTTCTGAGAAATGGCTATCCAGTAACACTAATGAGGATCTGGCATTTGAACAATGTGTTTTTAAAGAAATAAGTTCTACTACCTTAGTGTAGAGTTTATACAATTTCTTTTATATTCAAGCCCTGAGTTTGTAGGCATAATGAACATTAGAGAATGACTTAAAGCATAAGTAGGGATACATTTGATATTGCAGAAGAAAATAAATGCTTAGAAAAGGATGAGCCTCAATGAGATGGATTGACAATGACTACAACAATGGACTCAAACATAGTGTCTACTGTGATGATAACACAAAGGTGGTTAATGTTCCATTATCTTGTACAGAGTGTCATAATGACTCAGAGTTGAAGTGATTTCACCTAAAAACAACATAGGATGTTTTTAGGAGTGTTGGAGATGGTTTCTGTAAGCACTAGAATATCATTGGGTAAATAAAGAAGGCAACTCCTTGTATCCTAGAACTTGGTGGAAAGTATTCTGAGTAACATAAAATGAAGCTATATTCTTGCCACAAAAATGTGGGCACATTATAAAACTTTATCAGAAATTATGGCTTGCCTCCAGAAACAGTGCTTCTATGAAGGGTGCTCAGGTCTTTTATTTATGGGGCTGCTATGAATCATCTATGATTTGATAGCACTTAACATCAATATCAGCAATAATAATATAGAGAGAGCTACATTGGCCTAGTGGACAGAAAGTTATGCTCCCAAGCCCAAGGTGGGTTATTTTTATCTGCAGCCATCAGGCCTGGTTCAAATTATTTTTTGTCAAACATTCTTCTAGGTGGTCTAGCACTGGTCTGTGCATTGCTGTACAGAGGTAACTCATGGTTGCTGTGGTGCTAAACACTGTGAAACTGATGTGCCAAATGTGATAATGGTTACCCACGGCGGACAGTGTTTGGTGGAGCTTCCTGATAAAAATGAGCATGGAAGCAGCAGTGACATCCACTTCTGAAATGGCTTGCCTCCACAAACTCTATGAACAGTGTGCAGGTCTTTCGTTCATAGGGTCTCTATGAGTCTTCTATGACTCAATGAAACCTAACAACTGGCCTAGAGGCAAGAAGCTGTGATGCAATCCCAAAGGCACACACTTTGAGACCACCAGCTGCTGCCCAGGAGAAGGACGGGCAACCTACTTCTGAAAACCTGCCTGAGGATCAGTTAGGGGTCGATTTTAACTCTATGACACTCAGCAACAACTTCAAATGACAGTTAAAATATTTTTAACTGATAACTAAAGAATCAGAAATATATTATTGTTGTTGTTATGTGCCATTGAGTCACCTGTGATTCATAGAGACCCTATGTATAATATAGCCTCTTGGTCCAAGTATAGGTTTCACATTAGCACAATCAAATATTCTAGGATTCCCATTCTTCTCAGAGTCAGCCATAGTTTGCTGTGATCCACACAGTCAAAAGCCTTTGCATAGTCAAAGAAGCACAGATAGACATTCTTCTGGTACTCTTTGCTTTCTGCCAAGATCCATCTAACATTAGCTATAATATCCGTAGTACCATGACCTCTTCTAAATCCAGCCTGCTCATCTGGTAGTTCTCTGTTAACATAATGTTCCAGACGTTTTTGGATCATTTTCAGCACAATCTTGCTTGTATTAATGATATTGTTTGATAATTTCCGCACTCTGTTGGGGCACCTTTCTTTGCAAAGGGAACAAATATCGTTTTTTTCCAGTCAGTGAGCCAGCTGGCTGTTCTCCAGATTTCTTGGCACAACTTAGTGAGCACATCCAGGGTGGTGTCTGTCTATTGAAATACGTCAATTGGTATGCTGTCAACTCCTGGAGCCTTGTTTTTTGCCAAATCCTTCAGAGTAAGTTGAACTTTCTCTTTCATCACCATAGGCTCTTGCTCGTTATTTCATGAAATTCTTCTGTGTCAGCCAATTACTTTTGATACAGTGACTCTGTGTATTCCTTCCATCTTCACTTGATACTTCCTGGATCATTTAATATTCTACCTAAAGTATCCTTAAGTAATGCCACCTATGTTGTTGTTGTTGTTATGTGCCGTTGAGTTGTTTCCGACTCATAGCGACCCTATGCACAACAGCCCTAAACCCTGCTCTATCCTGCGCCAAC
>NW_006399923.1:6067999-6082914 GCF_000299155.1 Elephantulus edwardii | reverse complement strand
TTCGTATTAGCACAATTAAATGTTCTGGGATTCCCATTCTTCTCAGAGTCAGCCACAGTTTGCTATGATCCACACAGTCAAATAGCATCCTTAAATATTGCAACTCAAATCTTGAACTTGCTCTTTAATTCTTTTAGATTAAAGAATACCTAGAGGGTTTAGCATTTTTTATTTACTTATTCATACTCCTTGCACATTTCACTATGATAATTTGCTTTTTCTTCTTAAGCTCTCCTTGAAATCTTCTATTCTGCTCCTTAACTTCTTGATTTCTCCCTTTGCTTTGCCTTTTTGGCACTCTCGTGCAATATTCAGAGTCTCTTATGACATCCATTTTGGTCTATTCTTCTTCTCATGCCTCTATAATAGTTCAGCTAATTATTTTTAAAAGTGTTAATTGGTAAATGTTTATTTTTACTTTTACAAGGGATTTGTTTCTAGACAATTAAAATGTATCCAATATAAAATATAAAATTTGGGACTCTGGGCTGTACCAGGATGAATGTGGCATCAGGATTGGTGAAAGATTTATCAACAATCTGTGTTATGCAAGATGACACAATGTTGCTTGCTGAAATGGAGGAGGACATGAAGCACTTGCTGCAGAAGGTCAAGAACTGCAGCCTTTAATATGGATTTAAGCTCAACCCCAAGAAAACAAAGATTCTTACCACTGAGCCAATTGGCAGCATAACTGTGGATGGTGATGAAGTTGAGATACTTGACAGTTTTAGTTTCCTTGACTCCACAGTCAACACCTTGGTACCAGCAGGTAGAAAACCAAGAGACAAATTGCTCTGGGAAATTCAGCTGTCAGGGACCTCTCCAGAGTACTGAGGAGCAACGACATAAGGCTGGAGACTAAAATGTGCCTGATCTGGGCTGTAGTTTTCACAACTATGTCTCTGCATTGGAGAGCTGGAGAGTGACTAGGGATGATAGAAGGAAAATTGATGCCTTTGAGTTGCCGTGCTGTAGGAAAGTGTTGAATATACCATGGACTGCTAGGAGAACAAAGAGGTTTGTCCTTGAGAAGGTGAAACCAGGCTGTTCCTTGGAGGCAAGGATTTTGAAGCTTCATCTGATACATTTTTGGCATGTTTCAAGGAGGGATCAATCCTTGAAGAGGGATATCATGTTTGGGAGAGTGGAGGAACAATGCAGGAAAGGAAGTCCCTTGATGAGATGGATTGATTTGGTGATTAGGGTAGTGGGAGTAGGTGTGTTGGAGACAATGAGGTTGGCACAGGATAGAGCAGAGTTTAGGACTCTTGTGCATAGGGTTGCTATAAGTCGCAAGTGATTTTATGGCACATAACAACAACAAACAACAATATAAAATTAAATTAGTAGCTACTTAAGAATGGAGGAATGACTGAAAGTAAGTATAAGGGAACTTTGTAGACAGATGGAAGTTTCCTAATATTTGACTGCAGTGATGACTGGACAATGTATTAATTTATTAGAATATGTATTTTTGTTCACTAGTGCTACTATATCAGAAATAGCACAACTGTTTGTCCCTAGCAAATTAATTCCTTTTATTACAGTATGTTTTTGTGTTATTATTTCGTCAAGTACAACTCATAGTGCTCCATGAATAACAGATCTGAACCTTGTCCTATCATGTGCCATCCTCATCATCCCTGACACACTTGAGCCCATTGCCACAATCATGACTGTATTGTTCAATCTCAAGAAGTGTTTTCCTTTTCCCCCCGATCTTTCACCTTTATAAGCATGAGGTCTCTTTTGAAGAGATAGTGTTTCCTAACAACAAGCCCAAAGTATGTACATTGAAAGTCCATCATCCTTGCCTTTAAAGAGCAATTATGTGGTGCTTTCTCTAAGGCAACTGCTTATTTGCAGTCCTTGGAATATTCACTACTCTTTTCCAACAAGATAATCCACAGGTGTCAATTCTTCTTTTGTCATCTTTATTCATTATCCAGCTCTCAGACACATAGCAGGAAATTGCAAAGATCACAGCTTGGATTAGAATCACCTTAGTCTTTATTCTGATACCATTACTCTCCTTGCCTTTGGAGGTTTCTGAAAGTATATTTTCACAATGCTTTGTGTCTTCTGATCCCCTTACTACTAGTACGAAGGGTATTTATGAATACAATTACAATGAAATAAGTAACTTCAATACTTATCTATAATGATGTTATCTTTTTGGCCCATTGGTAAGGATATTAATATTCTTAATGTTGAGATGAAACCTGTAATGAAGGTTGTGGTCCTTGATCTTTTTTAACTAGAATTTCATGTCCTCCTTGTTTTCAGCAAGCAAGCTTATGTCATATGTATAACACAGGTTGTTGATGAGTCCTCTCCATCCTGATGCCACATCCTTCTTCAAAGAGTCCCACTTCTTAAATAAGTCACTCAGTAGAAAGGTTGAGTAAGTATGAAGAAAGGATATAACCTTAATGTGCATCTTTCTTAATTTTAAACCATGCAGTGTTTTCATGCTTTATTTAGACAACAGCTTCTTGTTCTAAATATAGGTATCATAAAGTATAATTAAGTGTTCAGAGATTCCTATTCTTAATGTTAGACATAGTTTATTATGATGCACAAAAATACTTTCACATACTTAAAAAAACCCCAGAGATCGATAGCCTGCGATTCTCTCTATACTGCCTAGATCCATCTAACATCTCTATGTAGGGTTGTTGCTCTTAATGTTGTTATGCGCTGTCGAGTCCCCTGCTACTCACAGCAACCCTAGATATTACAACCCTAAACCCTGCTCTATCCTGTGCTGATCTTATTGTCTCAAACACGCCTACCCCCATTACCCCAGTCACTAAATTAATCCATCTCGTGGAAGGTCTTCCTCTCATGCACTGTAACTCCACCCTCCCAAGCATGATGTCCTTCTCCAAGGACTGGTCCGTCTTTGCAACATTTCCAAAGTATGTCAGATGGAGCTTCACAATCCTTCGCTCCAAGGAGGAGCCTAGTTTAACCCTCTCAAGGATGAACTTGTTCATTCTCTTAGCAGGCCATGGTATATTCAATACTCTTCCTACAGCTCAAAGGCATCAATTCTCCATCTGTCATCCCTAGTAATTGTCCAGCTCTCCAATCTATAGCGACTGATAGCTTAAATATATATGTATTTACTTGTTTATCATGTGCTTTGTGGTACACTGCTTGTCTTTCTGGTACTGTCAAAAGAGGAAGAAAGATTGGTCAGCCATTTCTGAAATAACAGGTATTGGAAAATTCCTGTGAATAATAGAGACAGACAGATAAAGCAGTGGATGTTGAACCCTCAGATTGGGAGATGATGAAAAATTATGAACATTCACTAATGATTGGAAGACAGAACCTATGAAGAATCTACTTAGGACAATTGAACATTATAAAATATGATTGACATTCTAGGCAATAGTAGCTGGGATGGATTGGCAATGACATCTTGAATCAGACAAACATATTATCTACTATGCAGAGAACAAAAAAGTGAGGAAAAATGGGGTTACAGTCATAGCCAAACTGTGCATTTTAAGATTCATCCTGAAACACAGTACTGTGAACAATGGAGTACTATCAGCATGCATGCAACAGAAACTTGATACAACTATCATTTAAATATATGCATATAAAAGGCTCAGCTATGGTGAAAAAAAATTAAGATATGTTCCATTGCGAAAATATGCTATCAATGACTTAATTAAAATGCTAACTAACAAGGATGTCAGTTTAAAGACTAAAGTGAACTTGAACCAAGCCATAGTATTTTCAGTTGCTTCATGGTCAATTGGCGGCACCATGACAGATGGAGAAGAGATTGAAATTGTCAACAATTACAGCTTGTGTGGCTCCACAATAAGCACCCTTAGCACCAGCAATCAGGAAATAAAAAGACGAATTTTATTGGGATAATCTGCTGTCAGGGACCTCCCACAGAGTCCTGAAAAGCAACAACATCAGTCTAGAGACTAAGGTGTGCCTAATCCAGGCCATGACCTTTGAAATTATGTGCTATGCATCAGAGCTCTAGACTAAGGATGACAGAAGAAGAACTGATGTCTTCAAATTGTGGTGGGGGAGAAGGGTTTTGAACATACCAAGAAAACAAATAGGTTTGTCTTGGAGAGAGTGAAACCAAGTTTTTCCTTGGAGGCTAGGATTTTGGAGCTCCAGCTCATATACTTTGGGCATGGGGCCAGGAGAGACTGGTCCTTGGAGAAGGACAACATTCTTGGAAACACGAAAGGACAACTCAAGAAATTAAGAACCCTCCCCGACCACCATATGATATAGATTATGAATCTTTATCTCACATATTTTGAGTCATTGTCAGGAGGGACAAGTTCTTGGGGTGGGGGGAAAGACCTCATATTGAGAAAGGTAGGGTCAGCAAATGGAACAAAACCCCTCAACATGAATTGACACAATGAGCATAAGCGTGGACATGATAAAGATTTTGAGTGTGGCATAGCAGGGGCCAAGGTTCAGATCTATTGTTCACAAGATTGTTATGAGTAGTAGTTGACTTGATGACTCTTAAGAACAGTAAAATGTAAAGACATTTGAAATACTCAAGTCATACTAATCAAGACAAGCTATGTGTATCAAGTATTGAACACTTGCATATTTGCAAAGACTGCGTATTCCTTTCACAGAGGGTAAGCTTGGGTAAGATACACATAGATAATATATGTATAGATTTACATCACTATATCCTTTAAATACTTTTTGGAGGTATGTTGTCTCATCTTCAAAGGTCACCCTGTCACCCCAAAGACAAATGGTTCATATCCACTAATTGTTCTGAGGAAGAAAAATGGACACTCTCCTCCCATGCAATTTACAGCTCCTTAAAAGCTGGGAGGGTCAGCTATTAATAACCTAAGATAACATGAATATACCCAGTGTGAGAAAACAGTGCATAATTGTTACATCAAATATTTCTTTCCAGATTTTGTTACAAATTTTATAAAATTTGAGTGGAATCAGGATAACAAGATACGTTGTATCAAGTATGACTCATAGCAACCCTAGGAACCACAGATCTAAACCCTGCCCTATCCTGTGTGATCTTCACACTTCCTGACTCACAAGAGCACCTTGTGGCAGCTGCCATTTCAAACCATCTGGTCAATAGCCTTCCTCTCCTTTGCTGACCCTCAGCCTTTTCAAGTATCACATCCCTTTCCAAGGAAAAGCCCCACCTAGCAACATGCCCAAGAATGTGGAGTAAAGCCTCATAATTCCTACCTCCAAAAATTCCTCTGGCTGTACTCTCTTCAAGACATGCTTTTTGGTTCTTTTGGCCATTCATGTGTTGTTCAGTGCTCTTTTCCAATACCACAGCTCAAAGATATCAATTCTTCTCCTGTCATCCTCATTCATTTCCAGATCTCAGATGCATAGCAAGTGATGAAAGACTATGGTCTGAATCAAATGCACCTATGCCTCAAAATGATGTCATTACTCCTCAACAATTTGGAGAGATTTTCCCAGTGCATTGCATCTCCTTATTTCCTGAGTGCTGGTAACAAGGATGTTAATCGTGGATCCAAGTAAGATGAAGTTGTTGACAGTTTCAATCTCTTCTCTATCTATCACGATGTTGCCTATTGGTCCAGTGGCAAGAATTTTTGTTTCTTGACATTAAGATTCAATTCATACCTTGCTGGACCTTCTGCAGTAAGAATGTCAGGCATTTCTTACTTTCAGCAAGCAAGGTAGTGTCATCTACATTATGAAAGTTATTGATAACTCTCCCTCCAATCTAGATGCCACATTCCTCTTCATAGAGTCCAGCTTCTCTAGTAATTTGCTCAGTATACAGATTGAATAGGTATAGAGAGAGAATACAACCCTGGCATGCTCTTTTCTTAATTTTAAACTATGTAGTGTTTCCTTGATCTGTTTGCACAATACTCTCCTGGTTGAGGCTTAGGTTTTGAAGGATCAAAGACCAGATGATTTGTAGGATGATATCATTCATGAAGAAAGCAAAAGTTCATTACACATACAGAGGAGAAAGAAAAAAAAACAATGTGGATCTTAGGAGAAATTCTAAAAATTGCACTGGTGCATAGAGAATCCAAAACAAAGGGAAAGCATACTAAATGAAAAGAGAAGAACAGAAGATTTGAAACGCAGCTTGAGAGAACAAAGCAAAATATGAATATGGAATGTGAAGAGAGCTGAAATTTGAGAATAAAAAGTGAAGAACTTGTTCTGCATTTCTCAAGGTGAGAGAATTGAGAAACAAATTTAAGCCTCTAATTACAATAGTGAAAGATGCAATGGATCCAGAAATTATCAAAAGACGATAGAGGGAATACACAGAATCACTATATAAAAACAAAACAAAACACTAAAAACAAACTTTAGGAAGTAGCATAGGAGTAGGAGCCAATGGAATGAAGGAGGAAGTAGAAGCTGCATTGAAGACATTGGTAAAAAATAATTCCCTAGTAATTGATGGAATACCAATTAACTGGTTTCAATTAACAGATTCAGCCTTGGATAAGCTCATCAATTTAAGCCATGAAATTTGGAGGATAGCTGACTGGCCAATGGATTGGAAGTTGTTTATATTTGTTCCCATTTCCCAAAAGATGATTCAGTTGAATGTGGAAACTATAGAACAGTATAGTTGATATCACATGCAAGCAAACTACTGCTGAGGATAATTTTAAAAATGGCTAGAACAGTGCATAGATAGAGGATGGTCAGAAGTTCAAGTAGAATTTAGAAGAGGCCCTGGAACCAGGGATATCATTGCTGATGTGAGATTACTCCTGGCTGACAGTAAAGAACAACAGAAATATGTTTATTTGTGCTTTATTGACTACACAAAGACATTTGACTGTGTGAATCATAACAAGTTGAGGCTGACATTGAGAGGACTGGGAGTCCCAGAGCACTTAATTGTGCTCATGTGAATATAAGATAAAGCCAACTTTTGTTAATTTTTTTCCAGAATGAACTTCCCAAATTTCATTTGTCTATGCTGGTATTTATTATGGAAAAGTAATGTTTTATTAAAGCTCTCTTTTTTATTTAGTTTATTTTTCTTTTTCCTCTTTAATAATATCAGGGTTTAGTATCTCTCCATCTACTATTATGTTTGTATCATGTTATTCTTTTACTTATATGAGCAGATGAGTTGTTCACCTTGACTTTTTAACCAATATCTATGACTGGGTTTTTGGTGGGTTCCCCGCCCCCATCTCTTTTCTCCTTACTTTCTTCACATTTTTGATTCTACACTAGAAATATGTATTTATGTCCTCTCATGTCTATTTGCTTTCACATCATTAATTTCTTTAACCTCACATTTTATTATTGCTAGGTGCTGTCAAGTCTTATCCAATTCAGAGTGACACTATGTGCAATAGAACAAAACCTGCCCTATCATGTACCATCTTCACAACCTCTGCTGCTATGCTTAACCCCACCATGCTTGTCACTGTATCAATCCATCTCATTGGATGCCTTCTCCGCCTCTGATGCTTCTTCACTTTCCCAAGTATGATTTTTTTCTAATAATTAACATTATAGTTCGCTGTATGTTGGTATAATAACCAAAAGGTCAGTGATTGAAATTTACCCACTATTCCTTGGGACAAAGACAGTCAGTCTCCTCTTATAAAGATTGCTATTTTGGAAACCCAGTGGAGATATTCTGAGTCAGAATCCATGACACAGCAATGTGCTTTGATTTTATATATAAATCCATTTTAAAATCTGTGTTTCCTGTATGTTGTTTTATTTCTTCAAAGAAGTCCCACTTTTTTCTTGAATTCTACCACGTAATTAAATATATAACTGACTTTTTTTTATGGTGTTTTGGAAAATCTCTTCTGATTGTTCAGAATCATATTCACTTGTCAGTGCACATATTCTCATAGACTTCATCTTTAATAACCTGTTTTCTTCTTGGATTCACTCTTTAAGTGATATAAAATCTGGGCATTCAACATATTTGTCATTAGAGAGCAAATGTTAGTTGATATTGATTACATTTTATATTCACTTGAGTGAAATCAACTGATCACTTACCACCAACAGATATAATGCATTTGGATAAGCATTTATACCAGAGTCCAGTTTCTGGGAGCTACTAATTTAGACCAGCTCTCTATTTTGTAAGTGATACTATTCTCTTTACAGTCTATGCTAGCCCTGTGTGAAGCTTCCACTAAAAACATGCAGTGTCCTCTATAGACAATTACTTGCAGGAAATGTTTATTGTTGAAATTACCACCTGCATATAGAGAAGGGCAATGATGTCTCTGGCTCATTTAAAAGAAGCAAAAGTTCTCTACACTCGATACAATAGTAGCTAAACGTTAGCCTTTCCATTGCCATTGAATTAATTTCAACTCATTGAGAACCTGTATAACTAACTAGAATTTTCTTACTTTCTCCTTCAGCGACACATGCTTGCTGACGTCACATTATCAATCTTTATCCACATCATAGTGCTGCAGTGGTAAATTGCTCAGTTGTTTATCTAAACATTAGTTCAAACCCACCAACTGCTCTGCAAGATAATATTCTCTTGTATAATAGTCTCTTAATATGAGAGACTTTGAAACCTGACAGGTCAGTTTTGGAGTTGTTTTGTTGTTGTTTTCTTTCCATGTATATGTGTGTATGTACCATCAAATGGGACCTGACTGGTGCAGAAGATTGATCTTCCTCCAGCAGAGCCTCTCATGGATTCGAATGCTCACCTCTGGGATTGCAGTGCAGCTTCTTGCCACTAGGCCACCAGAGCTCACCACAGGTCAGTCGTAATGTCCTACCCCATCCTTGTGAGTAAGTCTTAACAGCAAGAGGATGATTATTACTCTTTTTTAAGATTTATTCTACTTGAAAGCGAAGACTCTGAGTCAGTAGTATCTCTTTTATCACATAAGAGTGACAATCACCAAAGCGCGCACACACACACACACACACACACACACACACACACACACATATATATAGAGTTGTTGTTATGTGCCATCGAGTTGCTTGTGACTCATAGTGATCCTGGGTACAAGAGCTCTAAATACCTTTCTATCCTGTGCCAACATAACCATCTCAAATGCTCTTATTCCCACCTCTCAAGTCACAGAATACATCCATCTCATTGAAGGTCTCCCTCTCCTGCACTGCCCCTCCACTCTGACAAACATGATGTCCGTCTCCTTGCAACATGCCCAAAGTATGTCAGACGAAGCTTCAGAATCCTTGACTCAAAGGAGCATTCCGACTTCACCCTCTCCAGGACAAACCTGTTTGTTCTACTAGCAGCCCATGGTATATTCAACACTCTTCTCCAGCACCACAGCTCAAAGGAATCAATTCTCTTTCTATCATCCATAGTCATTTTCCAACTCTCTGATGCATACTACATAATTGTAAAGACTACTGCCCGGATCAGGCACACCTTAGTCTCCAGACTGATGTGATTGCTCTTCAGTGATGTGATTGCTCTTCAGTACTCTTGAGAGGTCCCACACAGCTGACTTTCCCAATGCAATTCATCTCTTGATTTTCTGGCTGCTGTTAACAAGAGTGTTGACTGTGTATCCACGTAAACTAAAACTGTTAACTATTTCAATCTCTTCACCATCCATACTGATGTTGCCAATTGGCCCAGTGGTGAGAATATTTTTCTTGATCTTGAGCTTCAATCCATATAGGAGGCTACATTCCTTGACCTTTTGCAGCAAGTGCTTCAGGTCCTCCTCAGTTTCAGCAAGCAGGGTTGTGTCATCACCATAACGCATGTTGTTGATGACTCTTCCATCAATCCTGATGTCACATTCTTCCTCCTACAGCCCAGCATCTCCGATAATCTGTTGTGCATACAGATTGAAAAGGTGTGGAGACAGAATACATCCCTGACGATCCCCTTCTTAATTTTGAACCATGCAGTGTCCTTTGCTCTGTTCTGAAGACTGCCTCTTGGTCTATATAGTTATTTAATATGACTTAAATTTAGTACATATTTCTCTACCTGATGTTTTTAGCTCAGTGTGAGATATGACATAACTTTTTTGTTTGTTTTAAATTTCATTTTATTAATTTTAATGAACATTTACTGAGATTTTCGACTTCCATACATTCATTATTGCACTTTTTTTCTCTAGGTGTACCTCTACCCCTATGCCCCATTTCATTCCTCTCTTTGAAAAGCAAAAGATAAACTTCTTCGTTGGTATACAAGCTCCCTCCCACAGTCCCTGCCCCATATCCACCCAACTATGCAACCTTAATTCTGGATTCCTGTGATAATCATAATACCCTATCATTTATCACTTTTAAACTGTTCTCTCTCTCTCATCTGTTTCAATTCAGTATACATAATCTCTTCAAGATTCTCACCACTGGACCAATTGGCAGCATCAGGATGGATTGTGAAGAGATTGAGATTGTTAACAACTTTAGTCTGCTTGGCTCCACGGTCAACACTCTTGGCACCAGTAGCCAGGAAGTATAAAGAAATGTATTGAGTTGGGAAAGTCTGCTGTTAAGGACCTCTCCAGGGTACTGAAGAGTAATGGTGTCACTCTGGAGACTAAGGTGCGTCTGATACAGTCTATGGTCTTTGCAATCACTTTTTATGCTATGTATCAGAGAGTTGGACAATGACTAAGAAGGATAGAAGGAGAATTGATACCTTTGAGCTCTGGTTTTGGAGAAGAGTATTGAATGCACCATGGACTGCCAAGAAAACAAATATATTCACCCTTGAGAGGGTTAAACCAGGCTCCTCCTTGGACGCAAGGATTCTGGGGTTTCATCTGACATACTTTGGACATGTTGTAAGGAGGGACAAGTCCTTGGAGAGTGACATCATGCTTGGGATGAGGGTAGAGGGATGCCGCAGGAGGGGAAGACCCTCTATGAGGTGGATTGATTCAGTGACTGGGGTAATTGGGATGGGTGTTGTCAGAGACAGTGTGATTGGTACAGGATAGAGCAGGGTTTAGGGCTGTTGTACATAGGGTTGCTATAACTGGAAAGTGACTCAATGGCACATAACAACAACAACAATTCCAACCCTAATGTCAGTCCCATCCTACAACAGTGGCACCATGCAGTATTTGTCTTTTTGTGACTGAGATATTTTACTCAGCGTACTGTCCTCCAGGGTCAGTCATTTTGAGTAATATTGCATGAGCATAACTTTTAAACTGACGGCTAGCCAAAAGGTGGCCAGCTTGAACCCATGCAGTCACTCTACAAGGTCTGGAGATCTAATCTCGTAAAGACCATAATGAAGAAAATCCTTTAGGTCTATTCATTGTCACACTAAGACTCAAAAGTAACTTAATTCTATTTAACAAGAGCATTAACCAACTTCCACTGAAATAGTTAAAACATTTAATCAGGACATTATAAATATCAACTAGTTTCTTCATGGATTATTCCATTATCTTTTGTAAAATAACTCACCAATACCTGTTTTCAGATGATTAATATTACACTTATTTTAAATTCTCTGTGAAAGGTTATTTTTTCTTTTCTAATTTCAATGCATCAGATTCTATTTAATTGCTATATTCGTAAAAAGATAGATTTAAACGTACATGATTCAACCCAGGCCAAATCTGACTCTAGATTGGTATACAGACTCAATATTCAGTGAAATGTCATGGTTTACAACTCCATATGGCAAAAATCTGTCCAGATACATCATCTTTCTAATCCTGTCCACAGCCACTTGGGCAAAACTCATATTCTCTTAAAAAAATAAATCCCAAACTCTCTCTTTGGCACCAATGGCTTACTCTTTTTTCCATTGTTATTATACTTTGAGGGTTTCTCTATTTTTTCCACTTATTTGCAAGCTCTTGGTCTATTTTCTTTCATCTCACTGTATGTTTATGAATGTTGTTGTTGTTGTTAAATGCTATTGAGTCTTAGGCGACTCATAGAGACACTATGCATGAAAGACCTGAACACTTGTATAGCATTCTTTATTTCTCCAAGTTTATAGGGTCTCCAAAGGCAAGCTATTTCAGAAGAGGATGGCACTCCTTCTTCCAAGCTTGTTTAAATCGGGGAGTTCCACCAAACACTGTCCACCATGGGTGTCCAGCATGGCATTTGGCACATCAGGGTAATAGTATTCAGCATCACAGCAACCATGAGTAACCTCTGTACAGCAAATAGACAGACCAGTACTATACCACCTACAAGAATGTTTGACCAAAACCAATTAAAAGCAGACCTAAGGGGTGCAGGAAAAAATCATCCACATTTGGCTTGGTAATATCACTTTCTGTCCATTCAGACAACTGAGCTCTCTCTGTGTTGTTGTTAAATGCCATGGAGTCGGAGGTGACTCATGCCACTAGACATCAAGTGACTCTGTTCCCAGCTAACCACTTTCTTCTTTGGGGCTAATCAAAGCTATGCTTCTCAGAAATATTTTCTTCCTAAAATGAATTTAAGTTGGTCTTGTATATTTACATACAAAGAATTGATCATTTTTATTACAGCTTTCTATTATAAGTCAATATTGATTTTGATAAAGCTAATGCAGATTTCCTTTGATCAAATCATCTGCACTGTAAATCATGTAAAGACATAAATATTAGATAACAAATACCAGCAATTAAATTTCATCAAATCCCTTCACTTCTTTTGCTCACCTAAAATCACTTGAATGTAGCTGGGGGTAAAAAAAGTAACCCACCACTGACAGAAAAATATATTACTCTTGACAAGAATACTTTTCTTCCCAATTTATACAAGAAAACTCTTGAAAAAAAACACATTTAAAAGGCTAAACATTTCACAGCATTTCACTGACTGTGAGCTGAACCAATTCAATGGCAGTGAGTATACTATTTAATGTCATGTAACAGTTGATAGGAATAGAAAATGAATGTATAATTACAGCAAGAGGCTCATAATGTAGTCAAAACCCAATGTAAGTACCTAAAGTCACAAGCAAAATATATTGCTGAAATAAAATAGTAGAAGAAGTAATGATAAAACCTAGTTATAAGTACTGGTTTTGCTTTTAAAATACAAATGTGGCCATTTACAGCACTAATTAAGTAATTCCAAATAATAATGTCTCCTTTTATCAGCAAATTTTTATTACAGCTTGAGGTTAATTTACTATGAGGCAGAGTTGATATGTAGATATTACTAAGAATGAATGGAATTTTCTCACAGGTTCAAAGTTGTTTCAAAGTTATGTATTTATTCTAATACTTTACTCTTCAATTATTTTTTAGCATTTATGTGAATTTTATTTTATCTCAAATTAAGATTCACATTAATTAATTAATTAATATTACTATGATCACCATTGTTGTTGGCATAAAGTACAACTCAGCCTTTTCTGATTCATAGGACTGCTATGAAAAACAGAAGGATACATTGCCTAGTCTTGCATATCTCACCATTATTACTATGATTTCATTCATAATTTCAGCCACTGTGTTAATCTACCTTATTTAAAGTCTTCTTTTATTGTTTTCATCTGACTTCCCCTTTATTAGGAGTGCTGTTGGTTTAGTGGTAAGGAATTGTACTGCCAATGCAAAGGAGTGTGTTTCAAATTCATCAGCTGCTTCACAGGAGAAAGATGGGCGAGCTATCCCATGATAGTTACTGCCTCTGCAAATCTGCATGAGCATCAACTCTTATTCCAACTCAATGATATACACTGACTGGTTTATTAGGCATGTGCATAGGGTCGCTATGAGTCGCAAACGATTTGACAGCACATAACAACAA
Source organism: Elephantulus edwardii (assembly GCF_000299155.1). Taxonomy (NCBI): domain Eukaryota; kingdom Metazoa; phylum Chordata; class Mammalia; order Macroscelidea; family Macroscelididae; genus Elephantulus; species Elephantulus edwardii. Next base: position 6,069,180 of record NW_006399923.1, on the reverse strand, counting down.
CAACAACAATCCTTCCCCTAATAATATGGTTGTTTTTTTTTATAACATGCCTGAATTACATGAGACAACATCTCTTCTTCAATATAAAATATTTAGAAGAGAGTTTTCTAGACAATTGATTGGATGAGATTCATATTTATCTGATTCCAAGAAGAAGAAGAAAAAAAGAAATCCAAAACAATTAGAGGAGTTATTTAATAATGTTATTAATATAGCAATCACATCCAATTTTGCAAAAGAAAATTTGGAAATAGAGCAGTCCATAAACAAGAAACTGCCAGATATTTAAGCTAGATTCAAAAAATGATGGGAAAAGATGAATAGTATAAAATGAGCAAATACAATGTGGAGAAGGCGGAGTTTGGCTTCCACTAACTCCACAAAGGAGAACTATCCTGATCCTTGAAATCAAGTATATAAAAGCAATTGCATGATAACACATAGTCCTCGCATGCTGCTACACCCACATCTACTAATCATAGGATCTGGTATTCAATATAAGAGTTGTGGGGATTATTTAGGATATAGTTTTGAGGGTAACACAGGAAGGCAGAGCAATCATTTAGCAACAAAATTAAACCAGAGCTTTCCTCAATTATCCAAGAAGCCTCATCTCAGAGCAATCTCAAATTGCCTTAGTCTCCAGTCTCCTTCAGGCTGTGCCCCTATGTAGTCTCTCTACAGTCTAGCCTGCTCATTCCCTTGAGTTAGACCCACAGCTTTGATGTCATGAAAGATCTTGATCAGCAGTTCTTGTCTTGTCTGCAGTTGAGGCAGCTGGAGAACATGCACCTAAAGGGGATTAAGCAATGGCTAGAAAAGCCATTTTTAAAGTCCGATCACGTAGGCCACCTCCCAGCGTTTTTAGCTATTGTCCTTCATTATCTGAAGAAACAATAAAATGTATAAGCTACCTACTTCACTTCTTATGTCTTAATCCTCCCAATTTCTGATAAGCCAATTCTTTTTTTTTTAATCTTTTATATTGGTTTGCATACAAAATTTGTACCGATTGTGTTTCCCACTTTCCTTCATTAATGTTTTACATGCAATCATTCCCATATATTTTTTTCTATAATTATAGTTTATTAATTTTCATAAACATTTACAGAGATTTTGGGCTTCCACTCATTCATTGTTGCACTATTCTCTCTACCCTCCTCCCAGTTTGTTCTTGTTCA
>NW_006399923.1:6044640-6066614 GCF_000299155.1 Elephantulus edwardii | reverse complement strand
TGTAGCTTTTCCAGGATACTGGGAAGACTGTTTATGTTGTGGATTAGGACTTCTAGTGTTGTTCCTAGCTTTTCTGTAATGAATTTTATAGTCCCATATATTGTATTTTATAAAATTAATCACCAATGAACTGTGCTCACCATTACCCAGTCTTCTAGGTCCCCTCCAGATCTTTCCCATTTCCTTTACCCCCTTCCACCCACCAAATTTTGTAACCTTGTGATATGCCCCCTTCCCATCCTCATCTTTCGGCTTCCACCTTTTCCCCACTTGGGCCCCTATATACATTTTACTAGTTACCCCTTATTTTTATACTAATGGTCTTAATACAGAATTTGTCCTTATGAAGCTAATTTGGTTAACTCTGTATAATGCTTTCTAGTCTCTCCCATGTGATGTTGTGTTTTTCAAAATTTTTGCTCCTGAGTGCTATTTAATACTCCATCATGTGGATGTACCACAGTTTCTTAGTCCATTCGACTTTGGTTGGATATTTGAGCTATTTCCATGTGCGTGCGATTGTGAATAATTCTGCTGTGAACACTGGTATACAGATTTCTGTTTGTGTCTTAGTTCTAATTTCCTTGGAGTATATTCCTAGCAGTGGAATAGCTGGGTCAAGTGGAATTTCTATATTTAGCTTTTTGATAAAATGCCAAATTGCCTTCTAGAGTGGCTAGTTTTTATGAGACTACCAGCACTGTGTGAGAATTACAATCTCTCCACATGCAATTCTTATTATTAAACCAGTACTAGGGAAACAAGTATGTCTTTTTTTCTGAAGAACGTTCTATTACAGTTGAAACTTTGAGCATCCATATCTAAAAACAATGGTCCAGTACAGAACACGCCATTAAGTTACAGAACACTATACTAACTCGAAGAATGAAACATCATCTCTTCATCTGGTTGGCTTCTGGTCAACTCATCACCAGTCATCCATGGTTAAGTCTTTATAACATCAGTGACAGCTTAAAAGTACACACTTCATCTTGCATTTCAGACCAGCTGGCTCCTTCACCTAGGCTTAGTCCCATATGGTCTATGAAAATGCATGAGGGATCTACAGGCCAATAACCAAAACTTGGTTGACCATTGTTGTTGTTGTTATGTGCCGTCAAGTCGCTTGTGACTCATAGCGACCCTATGTACAACAGCCCTAAACCCTGCTCTATCCTGTGCCAATCTCATTGCCTCTGATACACCCATCTCGAGTACCCCAGTCACTGAATCAATCCACCTCATAGAGGGTCTTCCCCTCCTGCACTGTCCCTCTACTCTACCCAGCATGATGTCCCTCTCCAAGGACCTGTCTCTCCTTACAACATGTCCAAAGTATGTTAGGCGAAGCCCCAGGATTCTTGCCTCCAAGGAGCAACCCGGTTTAACCCTCTCCAGGTTGAATCTGTTTTCCTAGCAGTCCATGGTACATTCAGTACTCTTCTCCAGCACCACAGCTCAAAGGCATCAATTCTCCTTCTATCCTTCCTAGTCATTGTCCAACTCTCTGATGCATAATGGCCTGTATCAGGCGCACCTTAGTCTCCAGAGAGACACCGTTGCTCTTGAGTACTTTGGTTGACCATTAGCAAAGCTAAAAAAGGGAAAAAAAGAAAAGATACAAATAATACGAATAAGAAATAAAAGAGACATTGTCACTGAGAAGTCAAATAGACTACATTTTCCGTAACATTCATTCCATTTGAATAATCAAACCTGTGTGTGGAAAATTTCTGCCGGGTCCTAAAGTTTTGTTTTTGACCCATTTCCCTAAATAGTAGTTGCTATTGTTTATGTAAACATTTTGCTTTGTACCCTTGATAAACCCAAGATGTAAACTTTTTATACTGTACCCTTGATAAACCTAATATGTAAATGCTTTGCACTGTACCCTTAATAAAACCAAGATGTAGAAGTTTTGCACTGTACCCATGACTATGTCACTGTACCCTTAGAAATATGTCAACAGCAGGATACTGTAGCCTGGGCCCACATAGCCCAGCGTCTAGGGGGTAGTAAGGATATAAAAGCACCTGCTGAAGCAAGGAGTGTGGGGGATACTGCAGTGTTGTTGGGACCCCCTGCTGCACAGCAAATAAAAGACCTCCCTCATAATCTGGAGGTGGCATGTGTCTCTTAATCCCTTGGACACAACAGATACACTGTAACCAACTGATATAAAAAAAATTAAGAACACATTTTTATGGAAAAACTACACTCAAATACAAAATCCTAGGGGAAATGGACAAAGACAGAAACTCACAACTCACTCAAACTGGCACAGAGAGAGGAAATTGAAGTGATCATTACAATTTTTCCAACAAAAACCCGCCAACATTCTTCTTGATGACTTTACTTGGAAATTTTACCAAACATTCAGAGAACTGTCATCAACTCTACAGTAAGTATTTCAGTTTTGTTTTGGTGTTTGTTTTTTTTTAAAAGGAATACTCCTAGACTCATTTTATGAAATAAACATAACCCTGATATGATACCAAAGTCAGGTAGGATATCACCAAAATGGAAAACTCTAGACCAATATCTTTCATTAATATACACACAAAAATCCTCAACAAAATCCTGGCCAATAGAATCCAATGTTATATCAGAAAACAAAGCATCAGGACCAAGTGTGCATATAATAAGAGGTAAGGAAGAATGGTTCAACAGATAATGAATCAGCATAATTCATTACATTAACAAAGAAAAGAACAATAACCACATGATCCTATCAATTGTTGCACAAAAGGTCTTAACAAAATACAATACCTTTTCCTGATTAACACACTAACAAAACAAGAAATAAGGTAACTTTTTTAACATAGTGAAAAGTATACATGTATACACAAAACCAAGATCCAGCATTGCTCGCCATGGTGGTTCTTTCATTGTTATACAATTCCTCTCCCCAAGTCTACTCCATTATGCAACCTTCATTCTGGACTCCTGTCATGAAAATAATACCTAATCATATATCCCTTTTAAACAGTTCTCTCCCTCATCTGTTTCAATTCAATATAAATAATTTAGCTAAGCTTTCTCAGTTTCCCTCCAACCTCAATGTCAGTCTCATTTTACAACAGTGGCACTGTGCAGTATTTGTCCTGTTGTGACTGAGATATTTCACTCAGCTTGATGTCCTCCAGGGTCATTCATTCTGAATAATATTTCATGAGTTCCTTGATTTTTTTTTCAATTCAACATAGTATTCCATTGTGTGAATATACCTCAGCTTCTCTATCCATTCTTTTGTTGATGGGCACTTAGGTTGTTTCCAACTCTTTGCTATTGTGAACAAAGCCACGATAAACATGGGTGTGCATATATCTGCTTGAGTGGCAGTTATGGTTTCGTTGGGGTATATTCCCAGTAGTGGAGTTGCTGGGTCAAATGGTATTTCTATTTTCAACTTTTTGAGAAAGTGCCATACTGCCTTCCATAGTCATTGGAACATTTTAAACTCCCACCAATAGTGAATAAGGGTTGCAGTTTCTCCACAGCCTTGCCAGCATTTGATGTTGGCTGCTCTGTTTAATTTTGGTATTTTTACCTCGATGAGATGATATCTCATAGTTGTTTTGATTGTCATCTCTCTAGAGCTAGGAATTTTGAACATTTCTTCATGTGCTTGTCATCCAAATTTCTTCTTTGGTGAAGTGTCTGTTCATATCTTGTGCCCATTTTTCAATTGGGTTATTTACCTTAATCTTGTTATGGTGCTGCAGTATTCCATAAATTCTAGATATAAATTCCTTATCTGACATGTCACCTGTCTTATTCAATATTGTATTAAAAGTCTTAGCGATAGCAATACGACAAGAGAAGGAAATAGGTGGTATCCAAATTGGTGAAGAGGAGGTAAAATTATCTCTCTATGCAGATGATATGACAGTATACTTAGAAATCTCTAAAAATTCAGCAAGAAAACTACTGAACATAGTTGACCAGTTCAGCAAAGTGGCAGGATACCAGACTAACATACAAATTTAATTATATTTTTCTACAGTGACAAAGAGAATACAGACCTGGAGCTAAGAAAAACAATACCCTTTACAAGATTCAATAGTTGGGAGTAAATTTAGCCCGAAGTATGAAGGATCTATTCAAAGAAAATTACAAAACCGAAACATTACAACAAGAAACAAAAAGGGACCTTGAGAAGTGGAAGTATTTCCCTTGGATGGGAAGACTTAATATTGTGAAAATGGCAGTACTACCAAAGGCAATATACACATTCAATACAATCCCAATACAAATCCCAGTAATATTCTTCAACGAGATGGAAAAAGCAATCTCCAGATTCATTTGGAGTGGAAAGAAGCCCCAAAGAAACCTTTGTTTCTCCTTAAAAAGAGAAACAAGGCAGGAGACATCTCACTCCCTGATTTCAAATCCTACTACACTGCCATGGTGATCAAGACAGCATGGTACTGGTACAAGTACAGGCACATAGATCAATGGAACAGAATTGAGAATCCTGAAATCAGCCCATCTACCAATGGTCAACTGATTTTTTGACAAGAAGAAGAAATAAGTTAAGTGGGGAAATGACAGCCTTTTTAACAAATGGTGCTTAACAGTGCAGAAAACTCAAGCAAGATCTACACCTCACTCCATACACAAAAACCAACTCAAGGTGGATCATGGATCTGGAACTAAAACCAAGGACTATGAACTTCACTAAAGAAAAGCTTGGAAGAACTCTAAAAGTCCTAATCCACAACATAAACAACCTTCCAAATTTTTTGAAAAACCGACAATCAGGAGAAGATAAAATACATTAATGGGATCTTCTAAGATTCAAATCTCTTTTCTCATACAAAAACTTCTCCAATAGGATAAAAAGGGAAGCCACAGACTGGGAAAAAGTATTTGGGGATCTATGATTTTTTAAATAATTTTTTTCATCTTAATTATATCATTTTATAAAACAGCTCCTTTTTTGAGTACTATTAACTATTTTAGAAATGTCATTAAGGGAGCTCTAGTGATCTAGTCGCAAGAAGCTGTACTGCAGTACCACAGAGAGGTGGTTCGAATCCGTCAGATGCTCTGCTGGAGAAGGAGGGGCAATCTCCTCCTGTACCAGTGGGATCTGATTTGACAGTGCACACACAAAAAATAATGAAATTTAAAAAAAGAAATATCATCTAATAAGTGTTTCTTCTTAGAAATCACTTTGTAGAATCATTGAATGGAAATTAGTGTGATTTATTGAACGATTTTGAGAATTTATGAATGTTGTTGTTGTTATGTGCCGTCGAGTCGTTCCGACTCATAGCGACCCTATGCACAACAGCCCTAAACCCTGCTCTATCCTGCGCCAACCGCACCGCCTCTGACACACCCATCAGGATTAACCCAGTCACCGAATCAATCCATCTCATAGAGGGTCTTCCCCTCCTGCGCTGTCCCTCCACCCTCCCAAGCATGATGTCCCTCTCCACGGACCCGTCCCTCCTGGCAACATGTCCAAAGTATGTCAGACAAAGCCCCAGAATCCTTGCCTCCAAGGAGTAGCTTGGTTTAATCCTCTCCAAGATGAATCTGTTTGTTTTCCTGGCAGTCCATGGTACATTCAGTACCCTTCTCCAGCACCACAGCTCAAAAGCATCCACTCTCCCTTCTGTCCTCCCTAGTCATTGTCCAACTCTCTGATGCAATACGATTGCAAATACCATGGCCTGTATCAGGCGCACCTTAGTCTCCAGAGAGACACTGTTGCTCCTGAGTACCTTAGAGAGGTCCCTAACAGCAGACTCTCCCATCACGATACGCTTTTTGATTTCCTGACTGCTGGTGGCAAGAGTGTTGACTGTGGAGCCGAGCAAACTGAAGCTGTGAACAATCTCAATCTCTTCGCCATCCATCCTGACGCTGCCAATTGGTCCAGTGGTGAGAATCTTTGTCTTCTTGACATTGAGCCTTAGTCCATAGTGAAGGCTGCAGTCCTTGACCCTTCGCAGCAAGTGCATGAGGTCCTCCTCAGTTTCAGCAAGCAGGGTTGTGTCATCTGCATAACGGAGATTGTTAATAGACCTTCCACCAATCCTGATGCCACAATTTTCCTCATAGAGCCCAGCCTCTCGGATAATCTGCTCTGCATACATGTTGAAAAGTTATGGAGACAGCATGCATCCCTGGCATACACCCTTCCCAATTTTGAATCATGCAGTGTTACCCTGCTCTGTTCTGACTACTGCCTCTTGGTCCAAGTATAGGTGTCGTATTAGCACAATTAAATGTTCTGGGTAGATTCCTAATTTTTTTCTGGTTGTTGTTTTGTGCCATTGAGTTGAAAGTTACTCACATCTGACCCTCTATGATTGAATTTTCACAGGCTATACATTTCACAAGGAAGATTTCCTATCTCTTTCCCATGGAGCGTCTGTTGAATTTTAACAACCTGTTTTTTATTTGGGAGTGCAGATCTTTACCCATGAGGACACTGATTTTTAGGGCTTTCATTTTAGCCTGCCTTAATATGGAGAATAAGCTATCACTATAAATGATTATTACATTTATGGGGAAATACTTTTTCTTTTTTAATATTTCGATACAAGCACGGGATTTTCACAGTTGTAAATTTTTAAAAAAGTAATAGTTACACATTTTAATCTAATTATATTTATGCATATAGTGCCTTAGTGACTACATCACCTGACATTTCCTCTTTAAGATAATAGTGAAAAATTTCTGTCTAGCAATCTGTGCATTGATAATGTATGTCTGACAGTAATGAATACTCTGTTGTAAGCTGAGAGTAAAACCGAAATATTAAATTTATGTCACAAATTTGCTGTACTGTGGATAGCAGTGATTTGGTAATAATGTAATTATGCAATTTGGCAGTTATATAATTATGTAGTGATAAATTGTATTTTGATATGGTGTAATACTACACTTTTGTCTAATAATCTAGTCTTTCAGACATATTTCTATCAATAAGAGAGGAATTGGTATAATAAAAAAACAGAGATTAGAAAATGTTTAAAAATTTACATATGAGCTAGGAGAAAAGGACGTATTACTTTTTTAGTAGTTAAATTTTTATACAATTCATCTTAAGCATAAATTATTTTTTCCACTTAAAATCAGGCAATCAAGTGTAAATGTCATATACTTAATTGAAGGTACTAACTGTATTTTTTTTTCTTTAAAGGACTGCATTGCAAAATAGATAGTTTAAAAAGATCAAAGGTTGGAATTATCAACAAAGAGATAAGTGCCCATGAATAAGAGGTGAGGAACTCTTGTTCAGTCTTGGAGTTCTCCAACCTTTAGAATAAGGCAGTCAATTAATTCCCCAATAGTGCCTCTATTTGCCTCTGGTAGATAAGACATGGTCTATTAATCATGCATTTAGTTAAGATATTCTACAAGAGTTTTTACAGCTCTTTAATTTAATGGAGAAAGCTGAAAATCAGGAAAGATGAAAAAATAAGAATGGCAAATAATAAGATAATGTCAGGTAGAGCATATGGTTGTCACAATTAAAAGAGAAAACCCTAACCACCTTCGTCTTTGGACATAACTACCACCTTGAAATTCTATGCTATAATAAGAAGTAACAGGCATAATACTTACTGTGTACCTAACACTTTTGCTTTGAGTTTGGATCAGATTGGCAGCAATGAGTTTTTAATATGCTTCCATTAAAACACAGGAGGTTAGTACATTAAGGTGCATTGGCCTAGAACCAAAGTCTCTAGTCCCCTTGGAAAATGTGAATTCTACCTTCAAATCAAAACTACAAAATAAATTAATATAGTACATAGGGTTTGAGTGATATTCAAATGCATAGATTTTTGTAAGTGGTAAACTAGATGGGCCAACCCAGGTACTGGGGTATCAATCCAGTTATCTAGCTCATATCTTTTTACTTCTTCCCAAATACTTCCTTTTTTAGTTTGTTTGCTGTTGTTTGACTTTTGTTTCTAATTTTGAGTGATAAATTATTTTAATACTTGTGCTTATGAATATAACATAGGTGAGAATGTATTTTTTCTTTTTTTAAATTTTATTTAAATAGCATTCAGTTTATTACAAATATTTAGTATTGGCTTCCCATATTCCCCCCTTTTGTTTTTATCATAATTATGTTATTATCTAGATGAGCATCCTTTATATACAACAAACAAATAAAACAAACATAATAAACTCAAAGAAATACTTTCAAAAATCTCCATATGATCAGAAGGATTCAGGTTGAATATTCCTTGAAAGTCTGTTTTAATTGTCCCATTGCCACAGTGCTTGTCAAAACCAGTTCTGATTAATCTCCTTTGTCAGTTTGTCCTTTGCCATTCCCTATCACTCCTCCCTGAGAGAGGTTTCACCTGATTCATAAGGAAAAGAGGATGGCATATTCTCTTAGCTACTTCCTGCTGAAAAGGGAAGCTGTAGGTTTCAGGGTGAAGATCTTCTCTCACTACTAGAAAGGGCCGCTTTGGCAATAAGAAACACGTAGACTTTTGTGGAGACTGATTTTGGAATTGAGAATGTATGTTATGTAAAGTAAATTTTTGTAAAACTGTTAACAATTTCCTAATACTGGAAAATAAGAACTGAAAGGAAATAGAAAGTAGTTCAGAAGGTCACAAAGAAGGGCTATTCACCTAGTAATGGTGTCTGAAGTAGATTGGTACTGAATAATAGAATTGCAAATTTAGGCTCTGTTTAGCTTTGGACTACCATGAAAAGTTCCTGGCTTGAGGCAAAACGTGACAGGAAGTGTATTTTAGGAACATAAATCTAACTGCAAAGAGTAAGATCTTAGAACATTTTAGTAACCAGAGGCAGCATTGATAGTTAGGGGACTATAGGTCTCAGAGGCAGTAGTTGAAGTTAAAACATGAAGATTTCAACTAATATTTAAAAGGGAATTTGGAAAGGAATTCTGGGAAAGATCACTTCAGAGGATGGAATTAATAATTACATATGATAGAAATGGGGATGTCAATGGTAATCCCACTTTAGAACCTGGGAGAATGTAATTACAGACAGGCTTTGTGAGAAGAGATATGTTTTGTTAAGTGTACATTGCTAGTGATACAGACAGATGAATGACTTAAAAGTAAGTGGAAATATACAACTCACTTTTGAAAAGATACAGAAATAATTGTCTGCCTTTATTTGATTGGCCCGCAATCAGGTCCAGCAACACAAAAAGCTTTAAGGTTTTCTATTATTAATTTTTAAGATACTGAAATGAACTGGAACTATTATTATATATATGATGAAAGAAAAAGAAGCATAGAAATAAAATAATACACTAACAATGGTGAATAATTATTAGTAGATTAAGGTTCTCAGATCAAGACCCAAATTGGGTACTTGGGTACCATACACACACAATAATGGACTATGGAAAATTACATAAAGTTCCCTGTTATTAAAGTCAATAGGTCAAGAGGGCCAGAGTCCTATCATCCAGCATCTATGAAGTAATGTAGTCCAAAGGGTGAAACTTTCCGCTACATTAAAGTGTAAAATCTTCTCCTGCTTAGCCTTAGGTGTTTTCTTTTTGAAATCAGAGATTATTTTCTTAGAAATGACCCCTAAATGGTCCTAACATCCATCTTTCAACTCCTAGGATTATATATCTTTGGTATACCATTTATACTATGTCACAGTATAGAAACTACACTTATAAAATATTCAAAAATTTTAAATAGAAAGATATAAAGGTCGTATCCCATAATACTAGTCAGGAAAGCTGAACTTTATCCTAAATGTAATAAATGCAAAGATAAATCTCACGTCACCCCAGAGTGTTTTTTTCTTTTCTTAAGGTAGTTTATAAAGCAGTTTCAGTAAAAAAGTAAATGAAATAGTAATAGCAGTGTGCCAGAAGGGACACAGTGCTTCATGCATGTTATATTTTCCTGAGGATTTTGACTGGAATGATTACCTTTTCTACTTCCTCCCCCTAACTAGCTTTGACGGGAGCACTGTAGACTAAGTTTTTCTATTTAGCCTAAAGCAGAGTGAATTTCATTGAAGTGTGAAGTGATTTTAAATATGTTTTGGATAAAACCTTGCTGCATTTTAAAGCATTTTGCCATTTCTCAAAACACAAATCAATGTAGTTAAATATACTGACCATGAGTGCTTTCTAAAATACTGAATTATGGTGTATTTCTTTGCCCGTGTGGCAAGTAACCATTTTATTTATCATGATTACTGCTAAGTAGTTTGTATAGGAAAGAGATATCAGGCACTGTAATGGATAATATTTAAAATAAATTTCATGACTGTAACTTAAATGGCTTGAATGGAAAATCTACCCAAACCAAACCCACTGCTATGGAGTCCTGGAAATTCTGATTTATTGGCTTATAGAGTTGTCAATCTTATGGAAAGGAGACTATTTCATATTTCACCTGCAGATTGGGTAGTAGCCCAATACTTACTATATACCATTAAAGCACGTACTTGTTACCTGGCATTGTTTTTGACTTCCAACTTTTATAAAAAGCTTAGGTGGTCTTCAATTTACTGAAAGTAAGTGATCTCATTTTTCTGTCAAGCTTAGTCTAGCATAAGAGTTTTTAGCTAAAGCAGTTTCTCGGCGAAATATATCACCATAGTCCACTTTGCAATATTAGTTGTTCAATTACAATTACAACAAAAACATAAATTATACTTAGAAAGGGTAAAATGTGATTAAAACTATTCTATGTCGAAGAGATTTAGTTAACTTTTGTTCTAGCGATTTACCAAACCATAGGAATTAGTGAAGCAATAATGTTAAGTATATTGTGTAAATAAACTGTATCTTCAGCAATAATAATTTCATTAACGTTAATGATAACTAGTGAGAAGGATGGCACAGGATTGGACAGGTTCTGACTCATTATTTGTAGAGTTAATATGAGGCAGACTTAACTCAATGGCACCTAACGATAACAGTGATAATTAATTATAAGACACTTGGTGGTATATTGCCGGCAAAAAAGAGCATGGATGGCAAGCTCTAGAGGCCTAGTGGCAAAAAGATACACTGCAAACACAGAAGTGAGCAGTTTGAATCCACCAGATCTCTTTTGGAGAAGGAGGGGCAATTTCACAATCTCACTATCTCCTCCTGTACCAGTCAGATCTGATTTGACAGAACACACACATACACACACACACACACACACACACACACACACGCATACACACACCCCACCACCCCTCCATGGATGCTGTGGAGATAGTCATGTCTGACCTATGCCAACTCCACAAAGGGAAGCTTCCCTATCAACAACATCCACAGTATAAAAGGGATTTGCTTTAATGAAGTTTATAGTCCTTGGTTTTAGTCCTAGGTCCATGATCCACCTTGAGTTGGTTTTTGCATATGGAGTGAGGTGTGGATCTTGCTTGAGTCTTCAGCAGATAGTTTTCCAATTTTGCCAACACCATTTGTTAAAAAGGCTGTTGTTTCCCCGCTTAACTGATCCATCTCCTTGTCAAAAATCAGTTGACCATAGGTAGATGGGCTGATTTCCAGGTTCTCAATTCTGTTCCATTGATCTATGTGCCTGTAATTGTACCAATACCATGCTGTCTTGACCACCATGGCAGTGAAGTAGGATTTGAAATTAAGGAGTGAGATGTCTCCTGCCTTGTATCTCTTTTTAAGGAGTGGTTTGCTTATTCTGGGCCTTTTTCCATTCCAAATGAAACTGGAGATTGCCTTTTCCATGTCATTGAAGAATGGGATTGGTATTTGTATTGGGATTGCATTGAACATGTAAATTGCCTTTGGGAGTATTGTCATTTCACAATATTGAGTCTTCTTATCCAGGAAGAAGGGATATTCTTCCACTTCTCCAGGTCTCTTTTTGTTTCTTGTAATAATGTTTTGTAATTTTCTTTGAATAGATCCTTTGTGCTTCTGTTTAGGTTTACCCATGAAGTCCTAATCCATAACATAAACAGTCTTCTAAGAATCCTGGACAATATACAACCAGGAGAGGATAAAATAGATGAATGAGTCCTTCTAAGAACCAAATCCCAATACACATTCAATAACTTCTCCAGCAGGGTAAAAAGGGAAGCCATATATTGGGGGGGGGGGGAAATTGGTAATGACATGTCAGACAAGAGACTTATATCTAGAATTTATAAAATACTTGAAATTGAAAAATGAGCACAGGATATGAACAGATACATCATCAAAGAAGACACCAACAGTGAGTAAGGGTTCCAGTTTTCCACAATCTCGCCAGCATTTGTTGTTTGCTGTTCTGTTAAATTTTGCTATTCTTATTGGGGTGAGATTATATCTTATAGTTGTGTTGATTTGCATCTCTCTCAGAGCTAGGGATTTTGAACATTTCCATGTGTTTGTTTTCCATCTGAATGTCTTCTTTAGTGAAATGTCTAGTCATATCCTGTGCCCATTTTTCAATTGTGTTATTTACTTTTATCTTGTTGTGGTGCTTGAGTATTTTATTAATTCTAGATCTAAGTCTCTTATCTGATATGTTATTACCACCACCACCACCACCTTCCACCCCCCATCTGTGGCTTCCCTTTAACCCTGTTGGAGAAGTTTTTGGATGTGCATAGGTATTTAATTCTTATAAGTTCCCATTCACCTATTTTATCCTCTCCCAGTTGTAGATTTTTCAGGATGCTTGGAAGACTATTTATGTTGTAGATTAGGACTTCTAGAGTTCTTGGTCACAGAGGGACAAATGCTGCCTAATGCCACTGTTGTAAAGTGGGACTGACATCAAGGTTAGGGAACACTGAAAAAAGTGGGGATAAATAATGTATACAGCATTGAAACAGATGAGGAAGAGAACTGTTTAAAAAGGATATATGATTAGGTATTATTCTCATGGCAGGAGTCCAGAATCAAAGCTGCACAGTGGAGTAGACATGGAGGGAAGGGATTGTACAACAATGAAAGAATTTTCATTTTCCTTTTTAAAGAGAAAAGAGCTGGGGAGGACAGGTGGGCAGGGAGAAAAGTGCAACAATGAATGAATGGAAATCCGAAGTCTCTGAAAACTTTCATTAAAATTAATGAAAACAAAGAAAGAAAAAATAATAACTCGTGATGCATTATTGGACTTTTATTAAAATACATTAGTGTCAGAAATAAATGATAAACTTATTCAGCATTTCTTATTTTTTCTTTTTTTCTGAGTAATCTTTCTTTTTAATTCTTTTAATACGTGTTCAAAGATGATTTTTAAAAATCCAATCATGATTAATGTCTTTCTTTTTTTGAGATTTTATTGTAAGTTTATAAAGAACTTGGATTTCCATTCATTCATTGTTGCACATTTTCCTCCCTGCCTTCACTCTCCCCCAGTTATCTTTTTTCTTTGGAAAAAACGTTCTTTCATTGTTATACAGCAGTGCCCTCCCCACCTCCGCCAGACCACTTTACTATGCAGCTCTTATATTGGACTCTTGTCATGTCAATAATACCTAATCAGATACGCCTCTTATACAGTTCTCTCCTATTAAGTCTGGACAAAGAGGGCCAAAGAGAATGAAGAATTCAGAATTCAAATGCTGACAGCCTTGCCTGCAGCTGATAAGAAGACCAATGGCCTTGCCTGCCTGGCTAAGCTAGCAGGTGGATTGTAAATCTGAGTGGAATATCCCTCCCTAAAGACTCTGTTTATAAAAATCCTCCCCTGTAAGTTCGCAGTGTGACTTCCCCATTCTGCATCTCCAGAATGAGGAACTTCACCCTATTTTCACTCTCCTATTTCCCCCTTTAATAAAGCTGCATTAAGCTTTCTCTTGTTCTCTGATCTCTTCCTTACATACGCTTACTTAAAATCCCTCTCATCTGTTTCAATGCGGTGTACATTATCTATCCCTTCTTTTCTTAGTTTCACACTAACCCACATGTCAGTCCTATTTTATAACAGTGGCATTATACAGTACTTGTCTTTTCATGATTGACCTATTTTGCTCAGCATAATGTCCTCCAGCGTCACCCATTTTGAGTTCTTTGTTTTCAGTGCTGCATAATATCCCATTGTGTGAATGTACCACAGCTTCTTTATCCATTCATTTGTTGATGGGCACTTGGGTTGTTTTGAACTTTTTACTATTTTGAATAATGCAGAAATAAATATGAGTGAGCATATATCTCCTTGGGTTGTAGTTTTGGTTTCTTTAGGGCATATTCCCAATAGTGGAATTGCTGAGTAGAGTGGTATTTCTATTTTGACTTTTTGAGAAAGTGTCATACTGCCTTCAAAAGTGGTTGCACCATTTTACACTCCCACCAACAGTGAATAAGGGTTCCAGTTTTTCCACAACCTCGTCAGCATTTATTGTTTGCTGCTATATTGAATGTTGCTATTCTTACTGGGGTAAAATGATATCTCATAGTGACTTTGATTTGAATCTCTCTCAGAGCTAGGGATTTTGAACATTTCTTCACATTTTTGTTCACCATCTGACTGTCTTCTTTGATGAAATGCTTGTTTATATCCTGCGTCCATTTTGCAATTGAGTCTTTTACCTCGCTAACCACACCTGGGAATAAATCTAACTAGAAACCCAAGGATCTATTAAAATTACAAAACATTACTACTAGAAACAAAAAGAGTCCAGGATAAATGGAAGGATATATCTTGCTCATGGATAGGAAGTCTCAATATTGTGAAAATGACAGACCCACCAAAAACAATCTACATATTCAATGCAATACCAATACAAATACCAAATTCATTCTTCATTGACATGGAAAAGGCAATTTCTAATTCAATTTGGAATTGAAAGAGACTCCAAATAAGCAAAGCACTCCTTAAAAAGAGAGACAAGGTAGGAGGCATATCACTCCCTGATTTCAAATCCTACTACACTGCTGTGGTGGTCAAGACAGTGCAGTACTGGTACAATGACAGACACATAGCTCAACTGAATAGAATTGAGAACCCAGGAATCAGCCCATCTACCTATGGTCAACTGATTTTTTACAAGGAGATGAAACCAATTATGTGAAGAAATGACAGACTTTCTAACAAATGGTACGGGCAAAATTGGAAAACCATCTGTAGAAAACTCAAACAAGACCTACATCACCATACACAATAGCCAACTCAAAGTTGATCAAAGACCTAGGACTATTCAGCATTTCTTAAGCTGAAAATAACTTAGGAACAAATTAAAGCCTTGAGTTACAATACTTAAGCATGCTATGGGCAGAATACTGAATGATACAGGAAGTATCAAAAGCAGATGGAAGGAATACACACAGTACCAAAATGACAAGAAAGAAAAAAAGCACCAGGAATTGATGAAATAGCAATCGATGTATTTCAACAAAGAGATGCTGCCTGGTTATCTTCACCAGACTGTGCCAAGTAATCTGGAGGACAACTACTTGGTCAACGGACTGAAAGAGATTCATACTTATACCTCTCCCAAAAAAAGTTGATCTGACAGAGTGTGGAAATTATTGAACATTACCACAGAAAATTCTGCTGAGAACCATAAAATATGACTGACTGGAACAGCACATTGCCAGAAAACTATCAGAATACAAGATGGATTTAGAAAAAGCTGTGACACTAAGGATATCATTGCCAATTACAGATGGATCTTGACTGAAAGCAGAGAGTACCAGAGAAATGTCTGTTTCATTGGCTGTACAAAGGCATTTAATTGTAGGGGTCACAACAAATTGTGGCTAACATTGACAAAAATGGGAATCATAGAATACCCGATTTTGCTCATGTGAAACTTATACTTGGACCAGGGAGCAATTGTCAAAACAGAGCAAGGAAAATCTGCGTCATTCAAAACCAGGAAAGGAGTACATCAGGAATGTATTCTGTTTCTATACCCTTACAATCCTTATGTGAATCAAGAAGCTTGACTTTATTATGAGGATTGTGACACTAGGATTGGAGGATGGATGATTCATCAACCTGCATTATGCAGATTATCTGAAGCATTTGCTTCAGAAGGTCAGTCATTGTAGTGTTCAATATGGACTGAAGCTCAATGTCAAGAAAACAAAGATTCTCACCACTAGACCAATTGGCAGAACCAGGATAAATGGAGAAGAGATTGAGATTGTTAACAATTTCAGCCTGCTTAGTTCCATAATCAACAGTCTTGGCACCTGTAGTCAGGAAATGAAAAGACAAATTACATGCAGAAAATCTGCTTTTGGAGACCTCTCCAGAGTGCTAAAGGGCAACAATGTCAGTCTAGAGAAAAAGATGCATCTGATGCAAGCCATGGTCTTCACAATTACTTACTATGCTTCAGAGAGATGGACAATGAGTAAGGATAACAGAAGGGAAAAATGATGCCTTTGTGCAGTGGTGCTGGAGAAGAGTCTTGAACATACCATGGACTGCCAAGACAACAAATAAGTCTGTCTTGGAGAGACTGAAACCCAATTTTTTCTTGGAGGGTAGAATTGTGAAGCTCCGTTTCACATTCTTTGTACACGTGGCCAGTAGGGGCAGACCTTGGAGAAGGACATCAAGCTGGGAAGGGTGGAGGGACAATGCAGGAGACTCAAGATGAGATGGATTAATATAATAACTGAGGTAATGGGACTAGGTGTTTTGGAGTCAATGAGACTGCCTCATGATAGGGCAGACTTCAGAGCTGTTGAGCATAGGGTTCCTATGAGTCACAGGCAACTCAATAGCACATAACAACAACAAACATATCATACATATGTCATTGTTGTTGTGCACTGTAGAGTTGGAACCAATTTTGGTGACTTCAGAGGCAGTTAATTGCATGGGAGGAGATTGTCCATCCTTGTTCCTTGAAAGTAGTAATATCTCTCCAGGTCTCATTCCTATAACTTTGGAACTGATGCCTAGCTTATCTTCTAGAAGGTTTTCAGAGGTTATAAATTGTATGGGAGGGGATTACCCATCTTTCTTCTACAGAACATCTGGTAGATTTTAATTTCTCAGCTTTGAGTTGGTAGCACAATTCTTTACCCACTGGTGGCCTAGGCCTAGGGCAGCAGAGCTGTTTATAGGCCATATAAGATACCTTTCTAGTGTATAAATAAATCAATCATTTATATACAAAATACCTTCAAGTTGTGGTGCTGGAGAAGATTCTTGAACATACCATGGACTGCCAAGAAAACAATGGGTCTGTCTTGGAGAGGGTGAAACCAAGTTTTTCCATGGAGATTACTATTTTGAACCTGTATCTCACATACTTTTTGCATGTGGCCAGGAGGGATTGTTCCTTGGAGAAGGGTTTCATGCTCAGAAGGGTGGATGGAAAACACCAGGAAGGAAGACCCTGGGTGGAATATATTGATGTAGTAAATAGGGCAATACGGGTAGGTGTGTCAGAGTCCAGTGAGACTAGCTCAGGACAGGACAGGCTTCAGAACTGTTGCACATAGGGTTTCTATGAGCTGTAGGTGATGAGATAGCACATAACAGCAACAAAAAAACAAATTTTAAAGGTATTGTGCACACTATTTGCTTGAAAATTAAAGGTCAACATATACTATTTATCAGTGTGAAATGAAAGTAAAGAGTCTTTCACTATGCAAGGAAAGATTTAAAAATCTGAAATTATGTATATGAAGAAAAGTAATTAGATATTTTAAGTGGAATATGGATTAAATTTGGATTGGAGTGAAGCAGAAATGGGGTAGAATTTGCATTCCTAGAGTAGCACATACAAAGTACCATAAACCTAATAAGTTTTTCAATTGTTCATTAGCTGCTGTCTTTTCACTTGCAATCTTCTAAACTTCTTACTGTAGTTGTACTAGAAGAATTTTATTCAGTAGAAGATATCTAATGCCTTTTGCAACATTAGTTATCTTAAATGTGCTTAATCCAAAATATAAATTTAGGCAATACTTTTCTTACAGAATCTATAAAAAATGATGGATTTCATCATTGCTAGAGCAAACGGTTCATAGAATTATAATTTTGAACTTTTGGAGAGTTTGTAGAATAATGTGATAGGTAATTGAAGAGAAGAAAGCTGTCTCAGAATTTTTTTTTCAGAAATTCAAATACATACAATTATTTGGTGTATCTCTATTTCAGCTATAAAGGAAGCTATTATAACAACTGCATTTCATATGGATCCCTTCGGTTGCATTTTCTTTTTCTGTAATTACCTTTTTTCTCAAGGTCTTCATTTTGTTTGATACAAATGAAGCATATTATCTAGACATTTAAAATATCTCCAATCAGAAAATTTGACTTAATAGGAAGCTTTTGGATCATTTAATCCAAATAGCAACGTTTTACAGGTAAGTGAAATAAGAACAAGAGGAGATGAGAAAAATTTTCAAAGACTATTGAAATACTTGGGAATGAAATTCAGGTTTCTTACTTCCTTACCAAAAAGAATCCTATCCTCCCCCAGCCCCAATTTGTGTTGATGTTTGATGGAAGATATTGTATAATTTATTTAATTGTGTCAGAAAATAGAGAGTAATTTTGCCTGATAAAACATCAGCAAAGTATCCTTGATAAAACCAACTAAAGATACCCTTGTCGTTGGATACAGTCAAACTGACTGCAAAACATACAACCCTCTGAAACACCTTAACCTATACTGCATCATCCCCACATACTAAATCATGCTCAAGTTCATTATTACCATCATGCTGTTAATCCATTTTGCTGAGAGGATCTTACTCTTTTTCTGACTCTCCACCTTTCTCAATATTATCTTCTTCTCCATGGAAAGGCCCCTCTTGGAAACATACCTAAAGTCTATGAGATGGCACTTCATTATTTTAACCTCTATAAAAGCATCCTGGTTGCACTCTTTCCAAGATAGAATGTTTGTTCTTTTGGGTTTATGAGATATTCAACACCACAATTCAAAAGCATCAATTGTTTTTCTGCTATCTTTATGGATTTCCAAACTTAAAGATGCATAAGAAGCATTTTAAAAGACCATGGTTTGGATCAGGTGTCACTTTAAACTAGTGTCCCTACTCTTTAGGGCTTTAAAGAGTTTCTTCCTTTTTTATACTAATTTACAAAATTCAAATACATTGTTTTCCAGAACAGAATTAAAGACTTTCTTGAGAGTAGATTTTCCAAAACAATTGTTATGTGCCATCGAGTACCTTGCGACTCATAGTGACCCTATGTACAAGAGCCCTAAACCCTGATCTATCCTGTGCCAATTGCACTGTCCCCCACACATCTACTCCCATTACCCTAATCAATGAATCGGTCCATCTCAAGGGTGTTCCTCTCTTGCTCCATCCCTCCACCCTCCCAAACATGATGTCCCTTTCAAAGGACTGGTCCCTACTTACAACATGCACAAAGTATGTCTTATGAAACTTCAGAATCCTTGCCTCCAAGAGGAGCCAGTTTCATCCTCTCCAGGACAAACCTGTTTGTTTTCCTGGTAATCCATGTTATATTCAACACCCTTCTCCAGCACCACAGCTCACAGACATCAATTCTCTTTCTATCATCCTTAGTCATTGTCTAGTTCTCTGACACACAGTATATAATTGCCAAGACGATGGCCTGGATCAGATGCACCTTAGTCTCCAGCCTGACATTGTTACTCTTCAGTACTGTGGATAGGTCTCTGACAGCTGACTTTCCCATTGCAATAATCTCTTGATTTCCTGGCTGCTGGTGCTGAATATTGATTGTGGAGCCAAGTAAACTAAAACTGTTAACAATCTCAATCTCTTCACCATCTGTTATAATGCTGCCAATTGGTCCAGTGGTGAGAATTGTTGTTTTCTTGATGTTGAGTTTCAATCCATATTAAAGACTGCAGTCCTTGACCTTCTACAGCAAGTGCTTCAGGTTCTCCTCTGTTTCAGCAAGCAGAGTTGTGTCATCTGCATAACATAGGTTGTTGATGTATCTTCCACCAATTCTGATGCCACAGTCCTCCTCGTACAGCCCAGTGTCCTGGATGATCTGTTCTGCATACATATTGAAAAAGTGTGAAGACAGAATACAAACCTCGCAGACACCCTTCCTGATTTTTAACCATGCAGTGTTTCCTTGCTCTGTTCTGATCACTGCCTTCTGGTCCAAATACAGGTTTTACAAGTGTTCTGGGATTCCCATTCTCAGAGTCAGACACAGTTTGTTGTTCTCCACACAGTCAAAAGCCTTTGCATAGTCAATGAAATATAGAGAGACATTAATCTGGTACTCTCTACTTTATGCCAAGATCCATCTAACATTAGCTATAATATTCCTAGTACCAAGGCCTTTTCTAAATCCAGCCTGCACATCTGGCAGTTCTCTGTTGATGTGTTGCTCCCGTCATATATATATATAATTTTAAGCAGAATCTTGCTTGCATGTGAAATTAATTATATTATTTGATAATTTCCACTATCTGTCAGGTCACTTTTCTTCAGAATGGGAACAAATATTGATCTCTTTCAGTCTGTTGGCCAGGTGACTATCCATTAGATTTCTTGGCACAACTTAGTGAGCACATCCAGGAAAGTGTCTGTTGAAATATGTCATTTGGTATGCTGTTAACAATAGATTATTTTAAAAATTTCTTGATCCACACTATTATTAGTGTTGATTTTGGTTTTAATTAAAATTAAATAATAATTTATAACTTTAATCTTTTCACCATCTCTCATGATGGTGCCTATTGGTCCAGCAATAAAAATTTTTGTTTCTTGATGTTGAGATTGATGCACTGAAATATATAGTCTTTAATCTTCATAAATTAATTCTTCAAATCGTCATCACTTTTGAAAGCTAGTTATGTCATCCACATAAAATAAGTTGTTGAGTTTTCCTCTAATCATAAACCAACATTCTTCTTCATATAGCCCAATTTCCTGGATTATTTATGATTGTGTTATTGTTGTTGTCCTTATTATTTTTATGTGCTTTCGAGTTGACTCTGACTCATAGTGACCCAATGTGCAACAGACCTAAACCTTGCTCTATCCTAAGCTAATTTCACTGTCCTTAGAATACCGACCCAATCCATCTCATGCAGGGTCTTCCTCTCTTGTGCTATGCCCCCACCATTACAAGCATGATATCCTCTCCAGAGATTGTTCCCTCCTTGCAACATACCCAAAATATGTCAGATGGGGCTTCAAAACCTTCTCTACAAAGAGCAGCTTGGTTTCACCCTCTCCCAGATGGACCTGTTTGTTCTCTTAACAGTCCATGATATATATATTCAATACTCTTCTCCAGCACCACAACTAAAAGACATCAATTCTTCTTCTATCATCCATCATTATTGCCCAGTTCTTTGATGCATAATAAGTATGGTGAAGACCATGGCCTGGATCAGGTGCACCTTAGTCTGCAGATTGACATCATTGCTCTTCAATTCTCTGGAGAGGTTTCTGAAAGCATATTTTCCCAATTCATTTTTTTTTATTTCCTGGCTGTGGGTTTCAAGAGTGTTGATTTTGGATCCAAGCAAGCTGAAGCTGTTAACAAACTCAATTTCTTCACCAACTACTAGGATGCTACCGATTGACCCAGTGCTGATTCATACCTCAGACTGCCGAGAGAGCAAGGAAATCTGTCCAGGAGAGGATGAAAATAGATTGCTCTGTGGAAGTAAGAAATTTGAAACTCCATCTCACATATGTTGAGCATGTTTCCAGAAAGGACCATTCCTTGGGGAAGGACATCATGCTTGGAAGGTTGAAGGGTCACAGAGGAGAGGATTACCCTGGATAAAATGGATTGACACAATGATTGTGGTAATGAAGAAAAGTGTATGTGAAACAGTGAAATTGGCTATTGAATAGGGCAGAGTTCAGAGCTATTGTGAATAGGGTGACTGTGAGTCATATTTGCATCAACTACACCTCACAACAATATAACAACTCTTAGAACAGCACATCAGCAGAGAACTGCTGGAAGTCCAGGCTCGGTTTAGAAGGGGTCATGGTACTAGGGATATTGTTGCTGATGTTAGATGGATCTTAGCTGAAAGCAAGGAATACCAGAAGAATGTCTATCTGTGTTTCATTGATTATGCAAAGGCATTTGACTGTGTGG
>NW_006399923.1:6042753-6043715 GCF_000299155.1 Elephantulus edwardii | reverse complement strand
GCAGGATAGAGCAGGGTTTAGGGCTGTTGTGCATAGGGTCGCTATGAGTCGCAAACGACTCGACAGCACATAACAACAACAACATGTATAACAGAATAAAAAGTGCCTCTTTGTAGGTTATCTTCACAAGTACTTTTATGTATAAATTCTTTGCTACATCTACAGTGTGAATCTGTATTTTTCTTTTTCTTTTTGTTTAACTCCTATGCCACTAAGTACTATGTTTGTTTTTTTGTTTTGTTTTGGTTTTTTGTTTGTTTGTTTGTTTTGTTTTTTTATCGAGAAGTTCGTCTTACCTTATACCCAAAGCATGGAAGAAAAAGTCCTAACAGAAACACCATTCTGGTTGTACATGTCCAAAAATAATATGTTCTTTTGGCCATCTATTGTATGTTCGTATGAGAGGAAGACGGGCAGTCTCTTTTTGTGTAATTTACTGCCTCTGAAATCATGCTGGAAGTTCAGCTCCGAATCATTTCCAGTCTGATGGCACATAGCAAGTACATTCATCATCCTTTGCCAACATAAAAATTCCAGGAACCAGTTCTTCAATCTTCCTCATTGTTTCTGTTGTACCCCATCAAGGTGGCACTAGTGGAGCTGATTGTCCAGCAGAGAAGAGGTGGGGCATCTTTCTGATACAAAGCAGCTGGTGGATTCAAACTGTGTACCTTTTGAATTACAGTGCAACTTCCTGCCAGTAGACTACCAGATCTCTCCACAAAATTCCAGGCTTCAGTTCTTCTTCAATCTTCCTTATTAATAGTCCAATTTTCTGTAATCAAGGATGCTTTGGGCAGAATATTAAATGATCCAGGAAGTATTAAAAGAAGATGGAAGAAATATACTGAGTCATTATATAGAAAGGAATTGGCAGGCACAGAGGAATTTAAAGAAATAACATATGAGCAAGAGCCTATGGTAATGAAGGAAGAAGTTCAAGCTGCAAAATTGGGAAGGGT
>NW_006399923.1:6040712-6041810 GCF_000299155.1 Elephantulus edwardii | reverse complement strand
TTTCCAAGAGAAAACCAACTGAGGAAGGGGTGGGTAGGGAGGAAAATATGCAACAATGAATAAGTGGAAATCCAAAGTCTCTATAAATTTACATTAATATTTAAATTTTTAAAAATCCCATCTTGTGTCAAGTGTTCCTTAATCTTCAAAATTACATCTTTCCTCTTAAACACTCAAATGGTTTTCTGTCCATGAGATTTGTCCTGAGCAATATATGATTCGATTTCTTAACTGCAGCTTTTATGAGCATTGAATGTAAATGCAAGGAAAATGAAATATTTGAGAATTTCCATTTCAACCAACCTTTTTTTATTTAATATGAAATTTTTGATTGATTCATTCATACACTTTTTTCTATATATTGAAGTATAATTTAAACTGATGGCTTTAGTCTCTGTGCTAAAACTACAGAAGTGTTTATAAAACTAAGAAGTATAGAAAACACAGAATAAATACAAGCAACGAGGATATTTGTATTTAACTGAAAATTTGTATATTTTCATTGAAATTACCTCTTTGAAGTGCTAAAGACAGAAACTTTACTTTGAGGATTCAGATGTGCCTGATACAATCTATTGTATTTTCATTTCTTCATATACAAGTGAAATAAGAAAGATGGAAATAATGACTTTGGACATTGTTTATACTACAGACTATCAAAGTGAATAAACCTATCTTATTAGAAATATATTCAGAATATTCCTAGAAGTGACGATAGTGAAATTTTGTGCCATGTACTTTAGACAAATGATCAGAAGGCATTAGTCCCCCTGAGATGGTTGGTGGAACAGAGGTTAGAGAAATTTTTAAAAAAGAAATTCCTCAAGGAGATGGATTCACATAGTGACTGCCACAATTGACTCAAAGAAACGATTATGAGAATAGTGTGTTGGAATCAGGGAGCCCGGCTCAGGACCGGGCAGGCTCCAGAGCTGCTGTACAGTTGCTATGGGTCTCAGGCAATTTGACAGCACATAAAAACAACAACATACCAGGTGGAATTCTATTTTTTTACATATAGTTGCTGAGTTGGAATTGGTTTAAGAACACTTGACAACAGTATCAACAATGCATAATTTAAGCATTGTTGTTGTTGTT
>NW_006399923.1:6025825-6040367 GCF_000299155.1 Elephantulus edwardii | reverse complement strand
AACTTGTCACCTTTTAAATTCAGAAATTATTCTGTGGGGAAAAGAAAACCTTTTCAGGTGCACTTTACAGCATCTGAAAGACCTGCAGCTAACTCAGGCCATGGTCTTACTGATTGCTTGCTGTTCATCTGAGACCTGGACAATGAATAGGGATAACAGAGAAGAATTGATGCCTTTGAGCTGTGATGTTGGAGAAGGCACTGAACAATCCATGGACTGCAAAAAAAACCCCTCAAAAATCCAAATAAATATGTCTTGGAGAGGGTTTAACCAGAGTGTTCTTTGGAGGCAAGGACGATGAAGCTTCATCACACATACTGTAGGCATATTGCTAGGAGGGGCTATCCTTGGAGAGACACATGATACTGGGAAGGGTGAAGAGTTAGTGAAAGAGAAGAAGACCCTCAACGAGGTGGACTAACACAGTGACTGCTTCAGTGAGCTCTAGTGCGTCATCAGGAAGTGTGAGGGTGGCACCGTATAGGATGGGTTTCAGATCAGATGTTCATAGCATCACTATGGGTCATACTTGACTAAGTGACACCCAAGTCTGCTGTTAGGGACTGCTACAAAGTATTGAAGAGCAATGGTGTGACTTTAGGGACTAAGGTACACCTGATACAGGCCATGGTCTTTGTAATCACTTGCTATGCATCAGAAAGCTGGACAATGACTAAGGAGGATAGAAGGAGAATTAATGCCTTTGAACTGTGATTTTGGAAAAGATTATTGAATATACCATGGACTGCTAAGAAAATGAACAGATTCATCCTAGAGAGTGTTAAACCAGGCTCCTTTTTGGAGGCAAGGATTCTGAAGCTTTATCTGACATACTTTGGACATGTTGCAAGGAGAGGCCAATTATTGGAGAAGGACGTCATGCTTGGGAGGGTGGAGGAACAGTGTAGGAGAGGCAGACCCTCCATGAGATGAATTGATTCAGTGATGGGGTTAGGAGTGTCGAAGAGAGTCAAATTGGCATGGGGCAGGTCAGGGTTTAGGGCTGTTGTTTATAGGGTACCTATGAGTCACAGGGAACTCGATGGCACATAACAACTACAACAACAACAACAACAACAACAACAACAACAAAGACCTGTTAAAAGAGTAATTTCTAAAATTTAACTCACGGACCAGCTGTGAGTAAGTTCAAACCGACAGGTACACATCAACAACAATAATTTGTTATTTGTAAACAGAAGTACATGTATTAATTAATAATTAAAGAACACGAGTATAAACGTTAAGATTATTATTTCCATTTTATTCATTTAATCTTGTATTTTAAGGGCAGTCATAGTGTTGCTTTGAAGGAAATAGCAAAAAAGTAAGGCCCCCGGAATAGATGGTATACCAATTGACATATTTCAGCTAACAGACAGTGCTGTGGATGTGCTCACCAAGTTGTGCCAAGAAATCTGGAGAACAACCACTTGGCCAACTGACTGGAAGGTCTATATTTGTTCCCATTCCAAAGAAGGGTGACCCAACAGAGTGTGGAAATTATAGAACAGTCTCACTGATTTCACATGCAAGCAAGATTCTACTGAAGATTATCCAAAAACGACTGAAACAGCACATCAGCAGAGAACTGCCAGAAGTCCAGGCTTTGTTTAGAAGGGGTTGTGGAGCTAGGGATAGTGTAGCTGCTGTTAGATCCATCTTAGCTGAACGCAGAGAATACCAGAAGAATGTCTATCTGTGTTTCATTGATTATGCAATGGCATTTGACTGTGTGGATCATAACAAACTGATTGACTCTGAGAAGAATGGGAATCCCAGAACATTTAATCGTGCTAATGCGAAACCTATACTTGGACCAATAGGCAGTTGTCAGAACAGAGCAGGGCAACACTCCATGATTCAAAATTGGGAAGGGTGTATGCCAGGGATGTGTCCTATCTCCATACCATTTCAACCTGTATGCAGAGCAGATTATCCGAGAGGCTGGGCTCTATGAGGAGAAGCGTGGCATTAAGATTGGCAGACGATCTATCAACAATCTGCGTTATACAGATGACACAACCCTGCTTGCTGAAACTGAGGAGGACCTCATGCACTTACTGCAGAGGGTCAAGGACTGCAGCCTTCAATATGGACTGAGGCTCAATGGCAAGAAGACAAAAATTCTCACCACTGGACCAATCGGTAGCATCAGGATGGATGGCGAAGAGATTGAGATTGTTCATAGCTTCAGTTTGCTAGGCTCCACGGTCAATACTCTTGGCACCAGTAGCCAGGAAATAAAAAAACATATTGCGATGGGAAAGTCTGCTGTTAGGGACCTCTCTAAAGTACTCAAGAGCAGCGGTGTCTCTCTGGAGACTAAGGTGTGCCTAATACAGGCCATGTTTTTTGCAATCACTTGTTATGCATCAGAGAGTTGGGCAATGACTAGGGCGGATAGAAGGAGAATTGATGCCTTTGAGCTGTGGTGCTGGAGAAGAGTATTGAATGTACCATGGACTGCCAAGAAAACAAACAGATTCATCCTAGAGAGGGTTAAACCAGGCTGCTCCTTGGAGGCAAGGATTGTGGGGCTCCGTCTGACGTATTTTGGATGTTTTGTAAGGAGAGACAGGTCTTTAGAGAGGGACATCATGCTGGGTAGAGTAGAGGGACAACACAGGAAGGAAAGACCCTCTATGAGTTGGATTGATTCAGGACTGGGGTAATTGGGATGGGTGTGTCAGACGCAATGCGATTGGCACAGGATAGAGCATTGTTTAGGGCTGTTGTACATAGGGTCGCTATGAGTCGCACATAACAACAACAACAACAAACATAGTGTTGATATGATTTTGTAAAACAAAGCAATTAAATCTCTTAACCAAGTTATCAGATACTTAATAATCACAGTTACATCTAGTATTATTAGTTAATTATTCAATTAAAACAGCTAGATTGACATGGTGACTGAAACAGTGGGTGTAAGGACAGCAGAGACTGATTCATGATCAGACAAGATTTCTCTTTGTTGCTTGTAGGTCACAACAAGTAAGATTAACTCAACTGCACACCACATTTGCTTCTAGAAAGCAAATAAATTACTCTTTAACTGAGAACATATTAACATATTTCTATGAAATTTCTACCTGTACCATTTAGAAATATTTTTGGTGTAATTCAAGTACATTCAATATTTTTAATCCCACAAGCTCTTTATTTTATAAGTAATGTGTAAACTACAAATTATCATGGTTTTCAGAACTTTAGCAAGCCTCCTTTCTTTTGTTATCATCTAAGCCAAATCTATTACTTTGTTGGGTCTCAGATAAACTGTTACTTGAGTCTTGTTGTTAAATGCTGTCAAATTGGAATGGACTCACAGCTGATCCTAAAGTGACTTGTCAGTCTGTAAATTGTGTAAGAGAACACAGTTCATCTTTTTTCATGGAATAACTGGTGGATTTGGTTCACATGCCTTTGGGTTAACAGCACAATTCCTTACACATTAGACCACCAGAGCTCTCTGTTCATCGCCTAAGGGAGATTTTTGTATCGCCCTACCTTACTAAAAAAAATTTTCTCCACTAGACACCATTACCATATTAAATTCCTCTTTTACTACTGCCTCATATTTTTGTGTGTATATATTGGCTGGTCCTTGAACTAATGTATATTTAGGCAATTAGATCATTAATTTTATTTGTTGTTGTTTTGTTTTTATGTGCCACTGAGTCATCTGTGACTCATAGCAACCCTATATACCATAGCTCTGAACTCTGCCCTATCCTGAGCCAGTCTCACTGATGCTGAAATACCTTTCTCCATTGTCCTAGTTACTATGTCAATCCGTCTTAAGGAGGGTTTTCCCCTCCTGCACTGTCCCTCCATTTTTTCAAAAATAATATCCTTCTCCAAAGACTGGTTTTATTTGGCCATGTGCCCAAAGTATGTGGAATAGAGTTTCAAAATACTTGCCTTCAAGGAGCTACTGTGTTTCACCCTCTCCAAGACAGACCTATTAGCTATCTTGACAGTCCATGGTATAGGCTCAATTCTCTTCTGCACCATCACAACTCAAAGACATTGATTCTTCTTGAATCAGGGTCACTTTAGTATTTAGACTAGGGGTCTTAAATTTTATTACATATAATTTTATTATTATAGTGTAGTAAATTGGCTAATTTTTATTACGTAATTGGTTAATTATTTTATTACTATGGTTAACTATTTTATAGCTTCTTTAATTTTTATATCCAAGGTACTTATAAAGATATTTATAATGTTCGAATAGTTGGTAAATATCTATAAAATTAGTGAATACATGTGGCCAATTGAGTACATTCATGCAAAAAAAGAAAATATATGTGAATAAGCAAACTTGTATAATCCATAATACTATTATTTAATAACTATCAAGAGCATGTTTAAAAGTGAAAGATTATTTTTCTGAAATAAAGCACAGGACTTAAGTATATCTATATTTTTGTTATTTTAAATGTAACACATAATATTTTCTCAATTCTTATTTGGAGAGCAATAATTCAAATAAGATTTGTTATGTTTTTAGTTTTTCCAAAATGTTTTGTTGTTGCTAAATAGATGTGTAAAGAACTAAAATCATAAAATCAAAAGAGAGAAATTTGCTCTGCATTTCTTAACCTGAAAGAACTGAAGAATAATTTAAGCCTCAAGTTGTAATACTTAAGGATGCTGTGGGCAGAATGTTGACTCATCCATGAAGCAGCAAAACTATATAGAAGGAGTACAGTGTACCATAAAGAATCGTCGGACACAGAAGAATTTCATGAAACAACATATGATCAAGAGGTAATGCTGATGTAGGAAGAAGTTCAAGCTGCTCTGGAGACATTTGCAAAAGAAAAAACAAGGCCACAGGAATTGATGGACTACCAATTGACATATTTCAACAAACACATAAAGCCCTGAACTCACTCACGAGGCTGTGCCAGGAAATCTGGAAGAAAACTACCTGGCAAACTTACTGGAAGAGATCTATTTTTATTTCCATCACAAAAATGGTGACTTGACAGAGTATGAAAATTATCGAACAATTTCACTAATATTACATACAAGAAAGATGCTACTGAAAATTATCCAAAAATGATTGGAACAGCACAACAACAAATAACTGCCAGATGTGCAAGCAGGGTTTAAAAGAGGCTGTGGAACTAGGGACATTATAGCCAATGTCAGATGGATCTTAGCTGAAATCAGAGAATACCAGATGCACATCTATCTGTGTTTCATGGACTATGCAAAGGCATTTGAATTTGTGGATCACAACAAACTATGGATAACTCTGAGAATAATGGGAATCCCAGGACTCTTGATTCTGCTTATGTGAAACCTATGCTTGGTTTAAAATCAGGAAAGGTGTATACCAGGAACACACCCTATCTCCACACCTTTTCAATCTATAAGCAGAGTAGATCATTTGGCAAGCTGGACTTGATGAGCTGGAATGTGGCATCAAGATTGGAGGAAGACTCATTAACAATCTGCACTATGCAGATGACACAACCTGGCTTGCTGGAGGAGGATCGGAAATATTTGCTGCAGAAGGTCAAGGACTTCAATCTTCAATATGGATTGAAGCTCAACATCAAGAGAATAAACTCTTCACTGAGCCAATTGGCAGCATCATGATAGATGGAGAAGAGATTAAGATTGTTAACAGTTTCAGCTTGCTGGGTTCCACAATCAACACTGTTAGTACCAGCAGCCAGGAAATAAAAAGATAAATTGCACTGGGGAAGTCTGCTATCAGAGACCTCTCTAGGGTACTGAAGAACAATAATGTCAATATAGAAACTACGATGTGCCTGAGCCAAGCCATGGTCTTCACAATTACTTGCTATGCATCAGAGAACTGGGCAATGACTAAGGATAACAGAAAAAGAATTGATACATTAAAGCTGTAGTGCTGGAGAACAGAATTATACATACCATGGACTATCAAGAGAAAAAAACAAATCTGTCCTGGAAAAGGTGAAACCAGGCTGTTCCTTGGAGGAAAGGATTTTGAAACTCCATCGTACATATGTTGGGCATATGACCAGAAGAAACCAGTCCACGGAAGGACCAGTTCTTTGAGAAGGACATCATGCTTGGAAGCATGGAGGACAAGTGCAGTAGAGGAAGACCACAGATGAGATTCATTGACACACTAACTGGGGTAATGGCTGTAAGTGTGTCAGAGACAGTGAGTTTGGCTAAGGACAGAGTGCAAAGCTATTGTACATAGGGTCACTATGAGATACAAGCACCTCAATGGCATATAACAACAACAACAACATGTGCCATTTATTAGAAATTACTCAGACCTGACCTTTCAGCTTGTTTTCAGAAACTGTAAGGAACACAGAAGGAGATTGTCTATTATTTTTCTAAAGAGTAGCCTGTGGAGTAAAATCACCTGTTTTTGGATTGACAGCATAATTCTGTACAATTAAACCATCAGAGCTCCCAAAATATTTTAGCATCATCAAAATGGCTTTTGAAAGTAACATCTAACTTTTTTATAGTACTCAGAATTTCAGAGTAAAATATTGTATATATAAAAATACTTTATAGCAAAAAAATGTAATACTCCTAGATGTAAAAATGTAAATATTCCTAGAAACAATTATATGTGTGTGTGTGTGTATATGTATATATATATATGTGTGTGTATATATATATATATATGTGTGTGTGTGTGTGTGTGTGTGTATATATATATATATATATATATATATATATATAAAATCATAGAACCATAGACAATATATTTATAATAGAACTGATACTCTTCAGTACAATATTCCTGAAAGATGGAATTCCATCTTCAATTTCATAAATAGACAGCTATATACCCTATTCTAAGAATATTTTGCAACATTTTGGACTGAAGTCAAGTCTTCAATAAAATATTTTTTTGTATTTGTTTCATTTTCCCCTGCATAATTTAGATTTGTTTGTTTGTTTTACAGGCAGAGTAGAAAACATCTAAATTTTTTTACCTTATCTCAGGTATTTGAGAGTCTCATTTCTATTTTTTGATGGGAAGATAGGGGACTTGGTAGGTAAATATTCTTGTTCTATGAATAGTTTGCAAACTGCTTATATTAAGTCACGTCACGTCTGCTTTAAGCTACCACTGGGAATTTCACTTATCATGTTAAATTTCACCTAGTTTCCCTTTTATCATTTCACTGCTTTGTTTCATTTTGTGTTAGGGGCTCTAGTGGAACAAGTGGATAAACGCTCAGCAGCTATCTAAAAGATTAGCCTCTACTCTATGTATGTGCTAATCCATTACTGCAAAGAATTCTTTCTCGAACACCCTATGGAGCAGTTTCACTCTACCCTATAAAGTTGCAAAGAACAAAATTAATTCAATGACAACTGAGTTTTGGAATTTGGGTTTCATTTTACTATATGAGCTAGCTCTCCATTTGAGCTAGAACTGATCCAGTGACACCTAATAATTACATAAACGGCAAGCTTTTTTATTCTATACTCTCTAAGTAAACTTTCCTTTAAAACAAACACAAGACAAAATAAAAATTAAGGCAAAAAGTTCTCTCAATTCCCAATACAAAAAATTTTCATTTTCTACAATATGTTGAGCAGATATTCTGAACCCACTTTTTATTTACATAAAATAGAGAGAAGCTTGGATGCCTAGTGAATAAAGGGTTCTCTGCTGCCAAATCAAAGTGGTGGTGGTTGTTCATAGGTATAGCTGAGGTGTAGACAACTCCTGGCAACACTGAACAACAGACCTGAACCCTCTGCTTTCCTGCACCATCCTTGTAATTCTTGACAGCTTTGAGCTCATGGTCACCGTCATCCTATCAATCCATTTCCCGGGAGGTCTTCTTCCTCTTCACTGATCCTCTACCTTTCCATGCATAGTATCCCTTTCCAAAGAATGGCCTCTCCTACAAACATACCCACTTATTTTCTAGATATTGAGAGGTCAGCAGTCAGGAAATCAGGGAAGAAAATGCACTGGGAAAGTCTGCAATTAGAGATCTCTCTAATTTATTAAGGGTATATGCTGTCTCTTTAAGGACTAAGGTGCTTCAGACTCAAGTCACAATCTTGTCAATCACTTGCTATGCTCCTGAGAGCTGGACAGTGAATAAACATGATAGAAGAATTGATGCCTTTGAACTGTGGTTTTGGAGAAGAGACTGACGATCACATGAACAGCCAAAATAACAAACAGCTGTATCCTAGAGAAGGTGCAGCCAGAGTGTTCTTTGGAGATAAAGATGATACAATTTCATCTCACAGTCTCTGGGCTACTCCTCGGGGATGAACATCATGCTTGGGAAAGTGTAGGAACAGGAAGGGGCCTTTTAATTCTAATGCCTTCAGTACAGCTTAAACGTCTTCCTTTATCATCATTGCTCTTTATCATATAGTACTTGAGGGTCAATATGCGCTCAGCCAGATGGATTGGACCAGTTACTGAAGCAATTTGTTTAAGTGTGCCAGATATTGTGAAGATGCCACGGAATAAGATGAGATTCAGATATGTTGTTCATACTGTCACTAGGAGTTGTACTTGATTTAATAGCACCAAACAACAACAACAATAGCAATATGTCCAAAGCATATAAGACAAAGCATTACCATCTTGACCACCAAGAATCACTCTGGTTGCCCCTTATCCAAGATATAACTCTTTATTCTTTTGGGAGTCTATAGGATGTCAGTGTTCTTTTTCAATATGGCAACTCAAAGGCATGGCTTCTTCTTCTGTCATCCTTATTTATCGTTCAGCTTTTAGAGGCAAGCTACAAGATTGAAAACAAAACAAAACAAAAAACCAAACAAACCTTGATGGGAAGCAGACACACTTTAGTCCTTATAATGACATCATTACTCTTTAGAATGTTGAAGGCCCTGACAGCAAACTCTGCCAATGGAGCATATTTCCTGATCTCCTGACTGCTAGCACCGAAAGTATTGATTATAGATCCAAGTTAGATGAAATTGTTGGCAGTTTTAAAGTTTTTTTTCATCTATCATCATGCTATTTATTGGCTCAGTGGTGGAAAACTTTGTTTTCTTAGTGTTGAGATGTAACCTATACGATAGGCTGAAATCTTTGATCTTCTACAGCAAGTATATCAACCCTTCTCATTTTCAGCAAGCAAGGTTATGTCACCTGCACAACTCAAGTGTTTTTAAGTTTGCCTCTATCTTGAGATACATTCTTTTTCATAAAGTTCAGAAAATGGTCATTGCAAAGACAGAGAAAGCATACCAACATGAATGTCAGTGAGAACTTTGATATTTGCTACTCTAGTGTTGAGGAGGCTAAACAAATAGAAGATATCAGAAATAAAATAAATGAATAAATCTCAAATGGCAGCAAAGTAACACAAATACAAGTAGTATAATGGATTGTGCAAAGAGCTGAAGTTATTGTTGCTGTTGTTGTTAGGTGCTGTCGAGTCAAGTAGATGTGAACCCTATTCTATCTTGTGACATCCTCACACTTCCTAACACACGAGTCCATGTAGCAGTCACCATGTCAATCCACCTGGTTGAGGGTCTTCCTCTCCTTCACCAACACTCAACCCTTCTCAACATCATGGCTCTCTCAAGAAATAGCCCCACTCCTGAAACATGCCCAAAGTATGTGAAGCGAAACCTCATCAATCTTGCCTATGTGGAGCACTCAGGCTGCACCCTCTACATATCTGTTCTCTTGGCTTCCATCATTATCCAGCTCTCATATGTATAACAAGTAATAGGAAAGACTATGGCCTGCATTAGACACACATTAGTCCTCAAACTGACATCATTACTCCTCAATAATTTGGAGAGGTCCCCAAATGTAGATTTTCCCAGTGCAATGTGTCTCCTTATTTCCTGACTTCTGGTCCAAAGGTGGAACCAAGCAAGATTGAAACTGTCCTTTTTTTGGGGGGGGGTTATTATTATTAAATTTTATTAGTTTTAATGAACATTTACAGAGATTTGGGGTTTTCATTCATTCATTGTTGCACTGTTTTCACCACTCTCCACCCCAGTTCGTTCTTCTCCCCCCCCCGAATGTCTGTTTTAATTGTCCAATTGCCACCGTGCTTGTCAAAGCCAGTCTGATTAATCTCCTTTGTCAGTGTGTCCCTTGCCATTCCCTATCACTCCTTCCTGAGAGAGACTTCACCCTGATTCATAAGGAAAAGGGGATGGCGTATTCTCTTAGCTACTTCCTGCTGAAAGGGGACGCTGTGGGTTTCAGGGTGAAGGTCTTCTCTCACTACTCTAAAGGGCCCCTTTGGCAGTAGGAAACACATAGACTATTATGGAGACTGATTTTGGAATTTAGATGCACTGTTATCAATTGTGTTTAGACGTACATGTTCATATCCTTGAAGATGTATCATGGAAGTGTTGCAGCCTAGAAGATACAAATTTAACTAACAAGTTAAAAGTGCATGAGTCAAAAATTGAAAAACAATAATATTCCGAGTAGAGGTTCTAATAGTGGCACAAAATAAGTTACAGAGGTAAGGTGGTTCTTACAATAGAAGGCCTATAGACTAGCACTTTGTCTATTATAGTGTAGAGGTTAGGAACCGCAAGATGTAGAGGCTCAGCTATGTCATTTATGGTTCTTAAGTCCTGGAGCAAATTCCATCTACCACTGGGTTGTTTTACATCTCGGAAGTTTGCATGCAAGGTAGAGGTGAAGTAAGGATCTGCTTATGAGGTTTTCTGTCCATTCCAACAACTACGAAATAGTTAGAAGAGTGGGACATATAAGCCTTTTAGGACCAATTAGTAGGGTCCAAACTGTCCTTTCAATCCATCACGACACTGCCTATCAGTCCGATGGTAAGAATCTTTGTTTTCTTGACATTGAAATACAATCCATACCCAAGGCTGCATTTGTTGATCTTCTGCAACAAGTGCTTCAAGTCCTCCTCACTTTCAGCAAGCACGGTTGCATCATTTGCATAATGCAGGTTATTGATAAGTCTCCCTCCATTCCTGATGTCACACTCCTCTTCAAAGATTCCAGCTTCTTAGACAATTTGCTCAGCATACAGACTGAATAGCTGTGGAGAGAGAATACAATGTTGGCACACTCTCTTCTCAATTTTAAACCATGCAGTGTTTCTTGGCTCAGTTCTCACAATAACTGGTTCCACATGAGCATAATTAAGTGCTCTGAGATTCCCATTCTTCTCAATGTCAGCCACAACTTGCTATGATCCACATAGTAAAATGTCTTTGCATAGTCAATAAAGCACAAATAAACATTCTTCTGGTGTTCTTTACTTTCAACTCGGATCCATCTGACATCAGCAATGGTATTCCTGGTGCCATGGTCTCTTCTAAATCCTGTTTGAACTTCTGGCAATTTCCCATTTATGCACTGTTGTAGTCATTTTGTTAATGATCTTCAGCCATATTTTGCTTGCATATGATATTAATGATATTGTTCAATACTTTCCACTTTCAGTTGGATTACTTTTCTTGGGAATGGGAACAAATATGGACCTTTTCCAATCCATTTGACAGACAACTGTCCTCCAGATTTCATGGTGTAGATTGGTGAGCACATCCAGGACTGCATTTGTTAATTGAAATAAGTCCATTGGCATCCCATTGATGCCTGGAAACTTATTTTTTGCCTATGACTTCTATGTAGCTTCCACTTTCTCCTTCTTTACCATTGGCTCCTGTTCCTATATAGTACTTCCTGAAATTTTTCAGTGTTAATCAGCTCTTTCTGGTATCATGATTCTGAATATTTGCTGCATCTTCTTTTATACTTTCTGGGTCATTAAGTATATTGCCTATAGTGTCATTCAATATTGATTGTAACATGAGTATTAACTTTTTTGATATCCAGAAAAATGTATGTCAATGCATCCTTTCTCTCTATCTCTACAACAAACTGGTAACACATCTCAAACCAAGTTAAGTGGTTCAAAATACCAGTTTCTCTCTGGAGAAGTATGAACAATTTCCTTTATTTGTTATTATTGCTATTATGTACTGCCAAGTCAGGTATGTCTCATAACAACAGATGTGAGCCCAACCCTATCCTGTGCCAACCTCACAATCTCTGAAACCCTTGAGCCCTTACTTAAGTCAGGGACTGTGTAAATAAATCTGGTTGAGGGTCTTCCTCTTTGCCATCCCCTGACCTTTCAAAGAATGATGTCTTTCTCAATGGAATAGCCTCTCTTAACAACATGCCCAAACTATGCAATATGAAACTTTGCCATCTTTGCCTCCAAGGAGCACTGGCCACACTTGTCTAAGACATATCTGTTATTTTGGCAGTCCATGTGATACTCATGATTCTTCTCCCACAAAGGCATCACTTTTTCACCCATTATCATTATTCATTTCCCAAATCTGAGATGTATTGCAAGTGTTTGAAAAGACCACAGCTTGAATCAGCTTCATCCTAGGCCTCCAACTAACATCATTGCTGCTAATTAATTTGGACTGGTCCCTGATTGCAGAATTTCCCTGTGCAAAATGTCTTTTTGTCTACTGACTACTGGCTATCAAGTCCAAGTAAGATGAAGTCACTGAAAGTTTCAGTCTTTTCTCCATCTATCATGATGTCACCTATTTGTTAAGTGGTGAGAATTTTGGTTTTCTTGATATTGAGATGCAATCGATATTAAAGGCTGCGGTGTTTGATTCTCTACGGCAAGGTCTTCAAGTTTCACTTTCAGCAAGCAAGACTGTATAACCCACATACCAAAGGTTACTGATGGGCCTACTGTCAATCCTGATGCCACATTCTTCTTCAAAAACTCCAGTTTCTCAAATAATTTGAAAGCATACAGACCGAATAAAGTATGGAGAATGTTTATAACTCTAGCACATGTTTTTCTAAATTTTAAACCATGTCTTTTGCCCTGGCTTTGTTCATACAACAGCTTCTTTGTCAAGATACACATTTTGCATCAGCAGAATGAGGTGTCCTGGGATTCCCATTATTCTCAATATTAGCTATAATTAATGATATAAACAAGCAAATCTCCTTGTACAGCCAAAAAAAGTACAAATAGACATTCTTCTGGTATTCTCTGCTTCCAGCCAGGATCAATCTAATATTAGCAATGATATTCCTGGGGCCTCTTCTAAATCCAACTTTATATTCTGACAATTTGCTGTGTAATGTTGTAGCTATTTTAAAAACTATCTTCAGCAGCATTTGGCTTGCATGTGATATTCATAATACTGCTCCATAATTTTCACTTACTGTTGGATCATTTTTTTTACATTGAAATAAACATGGATATCTTCCAGTCAGTCAGCCAGGCAGTTTCCCTTCAAAATTCTTAGCATAGACTACTGAGCATGTCCAGGCTACATTTGTTATTGGAAACATGTCCACTGATATCCTCTCTGTTACTTGGGCCTTATTTTTTGCCACATCTTACATTGTACCTTGATGATCTTCCTTCATTACTGTTGACGCTTGGTCATATAGTACCTCCTAAAATATTTCAATATTGACTAATTAATTTTTGTACAGTGATTCTGTGTATTCACTCCATTTCTGCTTGATCCTTCTAGATCCATCAAGATTTTGTCTATAGCACCTCTAAGTATTGCAACATGAGACTTGAATTTGCTTTTCAGTTTTTCAGCTTGAGAAGTGCTGAACTAATTCTTCCCTTTTTATTTTCCAATTGCAGAACTCTGCTCAAACTGGAAGGCGAGAAAAATGAAAAGAAATAGTTGGAAACATCACTTAATAGCTGGAACAAAGAATATGCAAAGTATCATGGTTGGGAATATAAAAGTTGTAAAAAAAGAAATGAAAGGCTTGAATACTGACATTCTGGCATTAGTGAGATGAAAAGACTGGCTTTGGGCACTTTGAAGAAGAGAAACACATGAAATACTATGGCAAGAATTAAAAATAGTGAGAATAAAAAAAATAGTGAGAATCGTATTGTGCTCATAGCTTAAAAGACAATTTCAAATTTTATCCGGAAGTACAATGTTGTGACTGCTAGGATATTATCCATATACATAAAAGAAACACAAGTTAATATAACTTATTCAAACATACGCGACAACAGTTAAAGGCAATAAATGGAGAAATTGAAGATTTTTATCAAATTTTACAGCCTAAAATTCACTGGAATGCAAAAGCTATAAACAGTGAAGAATAAAGAATAGTCAGAAAGTGTGGACTTGATGGTAGAAACAAAGCTCTTGGCATTTACATCCCCTGAAAAGCACTGGAGATTCAGCTATGAGACAGGTTTGTGGGCACATTAAAACAAAACAGACATGGTAACACTTCACAAGTTATTTTGATGCCTTGACTTGAGCGGTTAAGTGAAAGAATGAATATATATGTTACTAGTGTTATTATGTGCCATCAAGTTGTCTGTGACTCATAGCCACTCTATGGATAATAGCTCTGGACCCTGCCCTGTTCTAAACCAGTCTCATTGTCTCTGACACCTGTACCCTAAATTACATCAGTTACTGTGTCAATTCAGCACTTTGGAGAGGTCCCTAACAGCAGACTTCCCCATGGCACTGTGCCTTTTAATTTCCTGGCTGCTGGTGCCAA